>NW_022681205.1:0-25686 GCF_009764315.1 Trachypithecus francoisi | reverse complement strand
GTTGCCACTTACTATCCCTTCTCAGAATCCTCTAAGACGGAATTTCAATTTGGGAAATGTAGAGTAAGCTTTAAACCAACTGGGATTAAATTGCATTCCATTTCATATTTTGTTCCATTTCGTTTTGTTCCATTCCATTCCATATTCCATTCCTATCTATATTCCATTCCATAATCCATTCGATTCCATATTCCATTCCATATTCCATTGCATTTCATATTCCATTCCATATTCCATTGCATTTCATATTTCATGGCATTCCATATTCCATTGCATTCCATATTCCATTCCATTCCATTCCATAAAACATTCCGTTGCATATGCCATTCCATTCCATATTCCATTCCATTTCATTCCATTCCACTCCATTCAATTCCATTCCATTCGCTTACATTCCATGCCATGTTCCACTCCAACCCATGTTCCATTCTATTTCATTCCATTCTTTTACATATTCCATTCCATTAGATTCCATTACAGTCCATATTCCATTCCATTCCATTCCATACCTTATTCCATTTCATATAATTCCATTCCATATTCCCTTCCATTTCATTTCATATTCCATTCCATTCCATCCATTCCATTCCACTCCATTCCATATTCATTCCATTTCATTCCATTCCTAATTCCATTCCATTCCATTCCATTCCTTTCCATTCTATTCAATATTCCATTTCATTGCATTCCATGTTCCATTCCATTCCATATTCCCTTCCATTCCATTCCATATTACATTCTATTCCATTCAATTCCATTCCATGCTAATTCATTCCATATTCCGTTTGTTCCATTCCATTCCATTACATTCCGCTCCATATTCCATTCACTCCATATTCCATTACATTCCATTCCATTTAATTGTGTTCCATATTCCATTCCTTGCCTTATTCCATTCCAGTCCAGTCCATTCTATTCCATTCCATTCCATTCCATATTCCATTCCATTCCATTCCATTCCATTCCGTTCCATATTCCATTCCCTTCCATATTCCATTCCATTCTATTCCATTCCATATTGCATTCCATTCCATTCCATTACGTTCCATATTCTATTTCATTCGATATTCCATTCCATTCCATATCTATTTCATTCCATTCCATTCCATTCCGTATTCCATTCCATAATCCATTCCATTCCATTCCTTTCCATCCTTTTCCATATTCCATTCCATTCCATATTACTTTCCATTCCATTCCATTCCCTTCCTTACCATTCCATTCCATTTAATAATTCTTTTCATTTCTTTCCATTCCATTCCATTTCGTTCCATTGCATATTGCATTCCATCCATATTCTACTCCATTCCATTCCATTATATTCCATTCCATTCCATTCTATTACTTTTCATTCCATTACATATTCCATTCCATTCTTTATTCCATTCCATTCTATTCCTTTCCATATGCATTCCATTCCATTCGGTTCAATATTAGATTCCCTTCCATATTCCATTCCATTCCATTCAATTCAATTCCATATTGCACTCAATTCCATTCCATTTCATTCCATATTCCACTCCATTCAATTCCATTCCATATTTGATTCCATTCCGTTCCATTCTATTCCATTCCATTCCATTCTATTCCATTCCATTCCATTCCACATTCCATTCTATTCCATATTTATGCCATTTGATACTCCATTCCATTCCATTTCATATTCCATTCCATTCCATTCCATATTCCAGTCCATTACATATTCAATTCCATTCCATATACCATTCCATTCCATTCCGTATTCCATTGCATACCATATTCCATTGTATTCCTTATTCCATTCCATTCTATCACATTCCATTCCATTCCATATTCCATTGCCTTCCATTCCATATTCCATTGCATTCCATATCCCATTCCATTCCATATTCCATTCCATTCCATATTGCGTTGCATTCCATATGCCATTTTATTCCATATTCCATTCTATTTCATTCCTTTCCATATTCCATTACATTCCATATTTCATTTCATTACATATTCCATTCCATTCCATTTTGTTCCATTGCACTCCGTACCATATTCCATTCCATTCCATATTATTTTCCATTCCATTCCATTCCATATTCCATTCCTTTCCATTCCGTATTCGATTCCATTCCAGTCCATTCCAGTCCATATTCCATTCCATTGAATTAAATTCCATTGAATCTTCCATTCCATTCCATATTCCATTCCATCCCATTCCCTTCCATATTCCTTTTCATTCCATTCCATTCCATATTCCACTCCATTCCGTTGCATTCAACTCCATATTCTATTTCACTCCATTCCACTACATTCATTCCACTCCATATTCATTCTATTCCATATTCAATCTTACATGCTTTCATATTGCTTCCATTCATTCTTTTCTTCTGTTACATTCGATTTCATTTCGTAATTTGTTTCATTCCTTTCCATTTCGTTCCGTTCTGTTCCATTCATATTCCATCATTCCATATTCCATTCGATTCCGTTCCATTCTATTCCATTCCATTCCATTCCATTCCATTCCATTCCATTCCATATCCATCCATTCCATTCCTTTACATTCATTACACATTCCATTCCATTCTTTTTTCCATTTCATTTCATTCCATTCCTTATTCCATTCCATTCCATGCCATTCCATATTCGATTCCATTCCATATTCCATTCCATTCCATTCCATTCTCTTCCATTCAATTCCTTTCTGTTCCATTCCATTCCATTCCGTTCCATATTCCATTTCACTCCATATTTCATTCCATTCCCTTCCATTCCATTCCATCCCATTCCATTTTTCATTCCATTCAATTCCATTCCATTCCATTCCATATTCTAATCCTTTCCTTTCCGTATTGCATTCCATTCCATTCCATTCCGTTCCATTCCATTCCATTCCATATGCCATTCGATTCCATTCCATTCCATTCCATATTTCATTCCTTTCATCCATTCTATTCCATTTCTTTCCTTTCCATATTCCATTCTATTCCATTTGATATCATTCCATCCAATCCATATTCCATTCCATTCCATAATCCATTACATCCCATTCCATATTCCTTTCCATTCCATTCCATATACCATTCCATTCCATATTCATTCCAATAAATATTCCATTCCATTCCATGTACTTTACATTCCATTCCATTCGCTTTCATTGTATTCCACTACAATTCATATTTCGTTTCGTTCCATTCCTTTCCCATCCGTATTCCATTCCATTAAATACTCCATTCTATTCCATTCCATTCTATTCCATTCCATTACATTACATTACATTTTCCATTCCACACCATAAGCCATTAGATTCCATTGCATATTTCATTCCATTCCATATTAAATTGCATTCCATAATTTATGCCATTCAATTCCATTCCACATTCCATTTCATTCCATATACATTGTATTCCATATTCCTTCCCTTCCCTTCCCTTCCATTCCATATTCCATTCAATTCTATATTCCATTTCTTTCCATATTCCATTCCATTCCGTTAAATTCCACTCCATTCCATTCCATTCCATTCCATATTCCAATCCATTCCATTCCTTTCGATTCCATTAGAAATTCCATTGCATTTCATTCCACTCCATATTCCATTCCATTAGATTCCATATTCCATTCCATTCCATTTCCTTCCATATTCCATTCCATTGCATATTTCATTACATTCCACATTCCATTTCATTCCATCCCATTCCATTTTTCATTCCATTCCATTTCATTCCATATTCAATCCATTCCATTCTGTATTCCATTCCATTCCATATTCCATTCCATTCCATTCAATATTCCATTCCAGTCTATTCCTTCCATATTTCATTCCTTTCCATTCCATTTTATTCCATTTATTTCCTTTCCATATTCCATTCCATTCCATCCCGTTCCATATTTCATTACATTCCACATTCCATTCCGTATTCCTTTCCATTCCATTTCATTTCATATTCCATTCCATTCCATATTCCATTCCAATCCATATTCCATTCCTTTCCATATTACTTTTCATTCCATTCCATTCCCTTCCATTCCATTCCATTACAATTCATATTTCGTTCCGTTCCGTTCCTTTCCCATCTATATTCCATTCCATTCAATACTCCATTCCATTCCAATCCATTCCATTCCATTTTCCATTCCATTCCATAAGCCATTCGATTCCATTGCATATTTCATTCCATTCCATATTCAATTCCATTCCATAATTTATTCCATTCCGCATTCCATTGCATTCCATATTCCATTGTATTCCATATTCCTTTCCCTTCCATTCCATTCCATTCCATATTCCATTCAATTCCATACTCCATTTCTTTCCATATTCCATTCCATTCCATTCCGTTCCATTCCATTCCATTCCATATTACAATCCATTCCATTCCCTTCCATTCCATTCCAAATTCCATTGCATTCCATTCCACTCCATATTCCATTCCATTAGATTCCATATTCCGTTCCATTCCATTCCATTCCATTGCATATTTCATTACATTCCACATTCCATTTCATTCCATCCCATTCCATTTTTCATTCCATTCCATTCCATTCCATATTCCAATCCATTCCATTCTGTATTCCATTCCATTCCATATTCCATTCCATTCCATTCAATATTCCATTCCAGTCTATTCCCTTCCATATTTCATTCCTTTCCATTCCATTTTATTCCATTTATTTCCTTTCCATATTCCATTCCATTCCATCCCGTTCCATATTTCATTACATTCCACATTCCATTCCGTATTCCTTTCCATTCCATTCCATTTCATATTCCATACCATTCCATATTCCATTCCAATCCATATTCCATTCCTTTCCATATTACTTTTCATTCCATTCCATTCCCTTCCATTTCATTCCATTACAATTCATATTTCGTTCTGGTCCGTTCCTTTCCCATCTATATTCCATTCCATTCCATACTCCATTCCATTCCAATCCATTCCATTCCATTTTCCATTCCATTCCATAAGCCATTCGATTCCATTGCATATTTCATTCCATTCCATATTCAATTCCATTCCATAATTTATTCCATTCCACATTCCATTGCATTCCATATTCCATTGTATTCCGTATTCCTTTCCCTTCCCTTCCCTTCCATTCCATATTCCATTCCATTCAATATTCCATTCCATTCCATATCCATTCCATTCCATTCCGTTCCACTCCATTCCACTCCATTCCATTCCATTCCATTCAATTCCATTCCATTCCACTCCATTCCATTCCATTCCATATTCCATTCCATTTCATTCCCTTCCATTCCAAATTCCATTCCATATTCCATTCCATTCCATTCCATATTCCATAGTATTTCATTCAATTCCACTCTATTCCATTCCATTCCATTCCTTTCCATATTCCATTCCATTGCATATTTCCTTCCATTCCACTTTCGATTCCATTCCATTCCATTCCATATTTCATTCCATTTCACAATCTATTTCATTCCATTCCATTCCATATTTCTTTCCATTCCATATTCCATTCCATTCCACTCCATTGCATTCCATTCCAATGCATTCCATATTCCATTCTGTTCCATTCCGTTCCTTTCTGTTTCATTCCATTCAATTACATATTCCTTTCCATTCCATATTCCATTACATTCGTTCCATTCCATTCTATTCCGTATTCTGTTCCATTCCATTGCACTTTTTATTTCGTTCCTTACCATTCCATTCCATTACTTTCCATTCTATTCCATTCAATATTCCATTCCATTCCATCTACCATTCCATTCCATATTCCACTCCATTCCATTCCATATTCAATTTCATTCCATTCCAATCCATATTCCATTTCATTCCATAGTCCATTCCATTGCATTCCATATTGCACAGCATTCCATTCCATTTCATTCCATTCATTCCATATTCCATTCCATTATATTCCATTCCATATTCTATTTCACTGCATTCCATAATCATTCCATTCCATTCCGTTTTCCATTAGATATTCCCTTCCATTTCATTCCATTTCGTATTCCATTCCTTTACATTTACCATTGCACTGCATTCCGTTCCATTCTTTTCCATTCCGTTTCATATTAGATTCCATCCCGTTCCGTTCCATTCAGTTCCATTACTTTCCATATTCCATTCCATTCTATATTGCATTCCATATTCCATTCCCTTCCATAGTTCATTCCATCCATTCCATTCCATATTTCATTCCATTGCATTCTATTCCATTCCGTTCCATTTTCCATTCCATTCCATATTTCAGTCCATTCCATATTCCATTCCATTCCATTCCATATTCATTCCACTCCGTTCCGTTCCATATTCCATTCCATTCCATTCCGTTCCATATTCCATTCCATTCCATCCATTCCATTCCATTCCATTCCATATTGCATTCCATTCCATTCCATATTCCATCCCATTCCATTACATCCCATTTCATTCCATATTCCTTTCCAATCCATTGCATATTTCATTCCTTTACATATTCCATTCCATTCCATATTCTATTCCCTTCCATTCCATTCCATATTCCATTCAATTCCATTCCATTCTACTCCGTGTTCCATTCTATTCCGTTCCATTCTATTCCGTATTCCATTCCATTCCATATTCCATTCCATTCCATTCCATATTACATTTCATTCCATTTCATTCCTTTCCATATTCCATTCCATTCCATCCATATTCCATTGCATTCCATTGCATATTCCATTCCATTCCATATACCCTTACACTCCATTCCATTACATATTTCATTCCATTTTATATTCCATTCCCTTCCATATTTCTTTCCATTGCATATTCCATTCCATTCCATATTCCAATCCATTCCATATTCCATTCCATTCCATTCCATATTCCATTCCCTTCCATATTCCTTTCCATTCCATTCCATTCATATTCCATTCTATTCCATTCCATTCCATTCCGTATTCCATTCCATTCCATATTCATTCCATTCCATATCCATTCCATTCCGTTCCATTCCATATTCCATTCCATTCCATTCCATATTGCATTCCATTTCATTCCACTCCATATTCCGTTCCTCCATTCCATTCCATTCCATTCCATATTCCATTCCATTCCATTTCATTCTATATTCCATTCCATTTCATTCTATTCCATTTCAACTTCCATTTCATTCCATTCCGTATTCCATTCCATTCCATTCCATTAAATTCCATATTCCATTTCTTTCCATTCCACTCCATATTCCATTCCATTCCATTTTATTCAATTCCATTCCATATTGAATTCGATTAAATATTCCATTTCATTTCATTCTATTCCATATCCGATCCCATACCGTAGTCCATTGCATTCCATTCCATTTCATTCCATTTGATTCCTTTCCATATTCCATTCCATATCCCATTGCATTCCATTCCATATTCCTTTCAATTCCATATACCATTCCACTCCATTCCATTACCTATTTCATTCCATTTTCGTTCCGTTCCATTCTACTTCATATTCCATTCCATTCCCTTCTGTTATGTTTCGTTGCATTTCATTCCATTTCACATTCTATTCCATTGTACATTCCATCCCATATTCCATTCCATTTCCTATTCCATTTCATTCCATTCCATTCCATTCCATTCCATATTCCATTCATTTCCATTCCATTCCATTCCGTTCCAATCCATATTCCATTCCATTTCATATTGCATTTCAGTCCATTCCATATTCCATTCCTTTCCATTCCAAATCCCTTTCCATTCCATTTTGTATTCCATTACATTCAATATTCCATTCCATTCCATTCCATTTCATATTCCATCGCTTTCCATTCCATTTCATTCCATTGCATTCTATATTCCATTCCATTCCACATTCCGCTCTATTCCATATTCCATTCCATTCCATTCCCTTCCATGTCATTTCATTTTATTCCATTTCATTCCATTCGTTCCATATTGCATTCCATTCCATCCTTTCCATTCCATTCCATTCCACTCCATATTCCACTCTATTCCATTCCGTTTCATATTCCATTCCATTCCACATTCCATTCCATTCCATTCCACTCCATATTCCATTCCATTCCATTCCATTGCATTCAATAGCCAACTGCATTACATTCCATTCCATTTCATATTGCATTCCATATTCCATTCAATTCCATTCTGTTCTATTCAATATTCCATTCCATTCCATACCATTTCATATTCCATTCCATTCCAGTCCATTACACTCCATTCCATATTCCATTCCATTCCATTCCATTAAACATCCATTCGATTCCATATTCCATTCCACTCCATATTCCTTTTCATTCCATTCCATTTCCTTCCTTTCCATTCCATTCCGATTCATATTTCGTTGTGTTCTGTTCCATTTTAGTCCATTACATATTCCATTCCATTCCATTCCATATTCCATTCCGTTTTATTCCATTCCATTCCATTCCACTCCATCCCATGTTGCATTCCTTTCCTTTCCTTTTCATTCCGTTACATATTCCATTCCATTCCATTGCGTTCCATTCTATTCCACTCCATATTTTATTTCATTCAGTTCCTTTCATTCGTTACATATTCCATTCCATTCGTATTCCATTCCATTCTATTCCATTCCATATTCCACTCCATTGTGTTCTGTTCCATATTCCATTCCATTCTATATTGCATTCCATTTCATTCCGTTCCATTCCATTCTTTATTCCATTCCATTCCTTAATGCATACAGCCATTCCATATGCCATTCCATTCAATTCCATTCCATATTTCATTCAATTCCATATTCCATTCCATTCCTTTCCATATTGCTTTCCTTTGCATTCCATTTTATATTCCTTTCCTTTCCCTCCATTCCGTTCCATTCCATTGCATTCCATATTCCTTTCCATTCCATATTCCATTCCGTTCCATATTCCATAACATTCCATATTCGATTACATTCCATTTCATTCCTTAATCCATTATGGTCCATTCTGTTCCGATCTGTTCCATTCCATTCAATTGTATATTCCATTCTATGCCATTCCATTCCATTCCATTCCATTCCATATTCCATTCCATTCCATTCCATTCCATATTCCATTCCATTCCATTCCTTATTCCATATTTTTCCATTCCATTCCATTGCATTCCATATTCCACTCTTTCCCTGTTCCATTCCATTCCATATTCCTTTCCATTCCATTCCATTCCCTTTCATTCCATTCTTTCCATTTCATATTTCATTGCATTCCACTCCGTTCCGTTCCATTCCATATTCCAGTCCATTCCATACTCCATTCCATTCTGTTCCATTCATTCCATTCCATTCCATTTAATTCTATTCCATATTCGATCCCATTCTGTATTCCATTTTTTGAATTCCATTTCCTTCCCTTCCATTCCATTTCAATTCCGTTTTATTCTGTACTTTCTGTTCTGTTTTGTTTCATTTCATTCCATATTCCATTGTATTCTATATTCCATTCCATATTCCATTTTATTCTATATTCCACTCCATTTTCCATTCCATTCCATATTGCATTCCATTCCAATCCTTTTCATTCCATCCATAATCCTTTCCAATCCATCCCATTCCATTCAATTCCATTTCATTCCGTTCCATATTCCATTACATTCCATATTCAATTCCATTGCATTCCATATTCCATTGCATTCCATTCCATTCCATTCAGTATTCCATTCCATTTTATTCCATTCCATATTCCATTGCATTCCATTTTATTACATTCCATTCCATCATATTCCATTCCATATTCCTTTCCATTTTATATTCCATTCCGTTCCACTTTCAATTCCATTCCATATTCCATTCCATTCCAATAAATTTCATTCCATACACCTTTACATTCTGCATTCCATTCCATTCAGTTTCGTTCATTTAATTCTTTCCATATAACATTCCATTCCATATTCCATTGCATTCCATTCCATGTTCCACTCCATTCCGTATTCCATGCCATTCCATTCCATTGAATTTTGTTCCACTTCATTCCGTTCCATATTCCATTACATTTCACCTTCCATTCAATACCATTTAATATTCCTTTCCATTCCATTCCACATTCATTCATTCCATATTCCATTCCATTCCATATTCCATTGCATTCCATTCCATTCCATTCCGTTTTATGCCATTTCATATTCCGCTCCATTTCGTTACATTACGTTATGTTCACTTCCATTCCATTGCATACTCCATTCAATTCTCTATTCCATTCCATTCCATATTCCATTCCATTCCATTTCATATTGCATTCCATTGCATTGCATACTCCATTCCTTTTCATTCCATTCCATTTTGTATTGCATTCCATTCCATTCCCTTCTATATTTCATTGCATTCCATTGCATTCAACTCTGTTCCATTCTATTCCATTCCATATTCCATTCCTTTCCATTCCATTCCATTCCGTTCCATTCCGTTCCATTCCATTCCATTCCGTTCCATTCCATTCTGTTCCATATTGTATTCCATTACATATTCCATTCCATTCCGTATTCCATTTCATTCCATTCTCTTCCAGTCCATTCCATTCCATTCCATATTACATTCCAGGACATTTCATTCCATTCCATATTATTTCTTTTCATATTCTATTCCAATCCATTCCATTTAATTCCATATTCCATTCCACTCCATATTCCTTTCCATTCTTATTCCTTTCCATTCCATTCCATTCTCTACTGTTCCATTCCTTTCAATTTCATGTTTCGTTCTCTTCCATTCATTCCAAATTCCATCATTTCCATTCCTTCTGTTCCATTACATTCCAAATTCCATTCCATTCCATTCCATTGCATTCCATTCCATTCCATTCCATTCCTTTGCATTCCATTCCATTGCATTCCATTCCATTCCATTCCATTCCATTCGATTCCATTCCATTCCATATTCAATGCCATTCCGTATTCAATTGAATTCCATTCCATTCAGTTCTCTTCCTTTCCAGTTCATATTCCTTTCCATTCCATTACTTTCCGTTCCGTATCATTTCATTCCATTCCATATTCCATTCCGTTCTATATTCCATTCCATATTCCATTCCATTTCATATTCCATTCCATTCCATTCCTTTTCATTCCATTCCATATTCCATTCCATTCCATTCAGTTTCACTTCATTTTGTTCCATAATCCATTCCATTCCATATTCCATTGCATTCCATATTGCATTCCATTCCATTCCATATTCCGATCAATTCCATATTCCATTCCATTGCATTCCATATTCCATTAAATTCCCTTCCAACCTATTGCATTCCATATTCCATTCTATTTCATATTCCATTCCATTCCATTCCGTATTCCACTCCGTTCGATATTCCATAACACTCCATTCCATTCCATTCCATATTCCCTTCCATTCTATATTCGATTCCATTCCATATCATTCAATTTCGTTCCATTTCATTTCGTTCCATTCTCCATTCCATTCCATATTCCATTCCATTCCATATTCCATTCCATTCTATTCCATTCCATTACATATTCCATTCCATTCCGCATTCCATTCCATTCCATACCATTCAATTTTCTTCCATTTCATTCCCTTCCATTTCTCTTCCTTTCCACATTCCATTCCATTCTATTCCATTCCATATTCCACTCCATTCCATACCATTCCGATCCATGTTACATTCCATTCCATGTTCCATTTCATTCTATTCCATTCCATTCTAATGTGTTCCATATCCATTCCACTCCATATTCATTTCATTCCATTTTATTCTTATCCATTCCATTCCATACCATTCCATTTCATTGCATTCCACATTCCATTCCATATCCATTCCATTCCATTCCATTGCATTCCATATTCCATTCCATATCAATTCCATTCCATTTCATTGCATTCCATATTCCATTCCATTCCATTCCATATTACATTACATTCCATATTCTATTGGATTCCATTCCATTTCATTCCATTCCATATTCCATTCCATTCCATATTTCATTCCATTCTATTCCATTCCATATTCCATTCCATTACATTCCTTTCCGTTCCTTTCTTTTCTTATTCAATTCAATCCGTTCCATATTACATTGTATTGCTTTCCATTCCATTACATATCCATTCCATTCCATATTCCATTCCATTCCATTCCATATTCCGTTACATTACTTTGCATATACCATTCCATTCCATTCTACTCCATATTCCATTCCATTCTATATTACATTCTATTCATTTCCTTATTCCATTGCATTCCATTTCCTTCCATTCCATTCCATTCCATACTCCATTCTTTTCCATTCCATTTAAATTCATTCCATATTCCAATCCATATCCATTCCATTCCATTTCATTGCATTCCATAATCCATTCCATTCCATATTCCATTCAATTCCATATTACATTACATCCCATATTCCACTTCATTCCATTCCGTTACATTCCTTTCCATTCCTTTCTTTTCTTTTTCTATTCAATCCGTTCCATATTACATTGTATTGCATTCCATTCCATTACATATTCCATTCCATTCCATTCCATTCCATATTCCATTCCATTCCTTTCAATTACATTACATTCCATATTCCGTTCGTTCCATTCCTTTCCATTCCATTCAATTCCATATTCAATTCTATTCCATATTCCGTTCCATTCCATTTCATTCCATTCCAATCCATTCCATTCCATTCCATATTCCATTCCAATCCATTCCACTCTTTATTCCATTCCTTTCCTTTCCATTCCTTTCTATTCCAATCCATATTCCATTTCATTCCATTCCATTCGATGATCTATTCTATTCCACATTGCATTCCATTACATATTCCACTCCATTCCTATCCATTCCATTCCATAATCTGTGCCATTTATTCCGTTCCCTTCCATTCCATTCAATTCGATATTCAATTCTATTCCATTCCGTTCCATTCCATTTCATTCCATTCCAGTCCATTCCATTCCATTCCATATTCCATTCCAGTCCATTCCACTCTTTATTTCATTCCATTCCACTCCTTTCTATTCCAATCCATATTCCATTTCATTGCATTCCATTCGATGATCTATTCCATTCCATATTGCATTCCATTACATTCCACTCAATTTCTTTCCATTCCATTCCATAATCTGTGCCATTTAATTCCGTTCCCTTCCATTCCATTCCATTCAATTTCATATTCCATTCCACTCCATTCAATATTCCATTCCATTCCTTATTCCATTGCGTTTTGTTCCATTCTTCCATTCCACATTCCATTCCATTCCATATTCCATTGCTCGTTAGTTGATGCAGTTTCTTCCTAGCCTCGATGGTCTTTACATTTGGCATGTTTTTGCAATTATTTCATATTTCATTCCATTCCGTTCCATACTTTATTCCATTCCTTTCCATATTCGTTCCATTTCCTTCTATTCCTTTCCATCCATTCCATTCCATATTCGATTCCATTCCATTTCATGCCCTACCATTTCCTTCCATTCCATACTCCTTTCCATTTCATACTACATTCCATTCCATATTCCATTCCATTCTATTACATTCCATATGCCATTCCATTCCATTCTATTCCGCATTCCATTCCATTGCACATTCCGTTGCATTCCATTCCGTTTCATTTCATTCCATTCCGTATTCCATTCCATTTCATATTGCATTCCATTCCGTATTCCATTCCATTCCATATCCATTCCATTTCATATTCCATTCCATTCATTCCATTCCATATTTCATCCCATTCCTTATTCCATTCATTCCACTCCATACTCCATTCCATTTCATTGCACTCCATATTCCATTCCATTCCATTCCATTCCATTCAGATTCCATTCCATTACATTCAATTTCATTCCATTTCATTCTATTCCATACATTCCATTCCATTCCTATCCATTCCATTCCATATTCTATTCCATTCCATATTCCATTCCATTCCATATTCTATTCCATTCCATATTCCATTCATTCCATTCCATTCCCTTCTTTTCCTTTCCATTTCGTTTCATATTTTTTCCTTTCCATTCCGTTTCTTTTTGTAGGATTCCATACTCCTTTCCTTTCAATATTGCATTCCATTCCATTTGATTCTATTCCATTCCATTCCATTACATTTCAGATTCCATTCCATTCCATTCCATATTGCATTCCATTCCATTCCTTCCATTCCATATTCCATTCCATTCCATTCCATTCCATTTCATTCCATTCCATTCCATTCCATTACATTCCATTCCATATTCCTTTCCATTCCATATTCCATCCATTCCATTCCATATTCCTTTCCAATCCATTCTACTCTTTATTCATTCCTTTCCTTTCCATTCCTTTCTATTCCAATCCATATTCCATTTCATTCCATTCCATTCGATGATCTATTCTATTCCACATTGCATTCCATTACATATTCCACTCCATTCCTATCCATTCCATTCCATAATCTGTGCCATTTAATTCCGTTCCCTTCCATTCCATTCAATTCGATATTCAATTCTATTCCATATTCCGTTCCATTCCATTTCATTCCATTCCAGTCCATTCCATTCCATTCCATATTCCATTCCAGTCCATTCCACTCTTTATTTCATTCCATTCCACTCCTTTCTATTCCAATCCATATTCCATTTCATTGCATTCCATTCGATGATCTATTCCATTCCATATTGCATTCCATTACATATTCCACTCAATTTCTTTCCATTCCATTCCATAATCTGTGCCATTTAATTCCGTTCCCTTCCATTCCATTCCATTCAATTTCATATTCCATTCCACTCCATTCAATATTCCATTCCATTCCTTATTCCATTGCGTTTTGTTCCATTCCTTCCATTCCACATTCCATTCCATTCCATATTCCATTGCTCGTTAGTTGATGCAGTTTCTTCCTAGCCTCGATGGTCTTTACATTTGGCATGTTTTTGCAATCATTTCATATTTCATTCCATTCCGTTCCATACTATATTCCATTCCTTTCAATATTCCGTTCCATTTCCTTCTATTCCTTTCCATCCATTCCATTCCATATTCGATTCCATTCCATTTCATGCCCTACCATTTCCTTCCATTCCATACTCCTTTCCATTTCATACTACATTCCATTCCATATTCCATTCCATTCTATTACATTCCATATGCCATTCCATTCCATTCTATTCCGCATTCCATTCCATTGCACATTCCGTTGCATTCCATTCCGTTTCATTTCATTCCATTCCGTATTCCATTCCTTTCCATATTGCATTCCATTCCGTATTCATTCCATTCCATATTCATTCCATTTCATATTCCAATCTATTCCATTCCATTCCATATTTCATCCCATTCCTTATTCCATTTCATTCCACTCCATACTCCATTCCATTTCATTGCACTCCATATTCCATTCCATTCCATTCCTTTCCATATTCAGTTCCATTCCTTTCCATTTAATATTCCATTCCATTCCATTAAATTCCATTTCGTTCCATATCCCATTCCAGTCCATTCAATTCCATCGCATATTCCATTCCCTTCCATATTCCATTGCATTCCATATTCCTTTACATTCCATTCCATTCCCTTCATTTCCTTTCCATTCCGTTTCATATTTTTTCCTTTCCATTCCGTTTCTTTTTGTATGATTCCATACTCCTTTCCTTTCAATATTGCATTCCATTCCATTTCATTCTATTCCATTCCATTACATTACATTTCAGATTCCATTCCATTCCATTCCCTATTGCATTCCATTTCATTCTATTCCATTCCATATTCCATTCCATTCCATTCCATTCCATTTCATTCCATTCCATTCCATTTCATTACAATCCATCCCATATTCCTTTCCATTCCATATTCCATTCCATTCCATTCCACTCCATTCCATACCTTTCCATTCCATTCCGTTCCATATTTCATTCCATTCCAATCCATTACATTCCATTCCATTTCATTCCATTCCATTCTATTCCATATTCCTTTCCAATCCATTCAATTACATCCCATATTCCGTTCCCTTCCATATTACATTCCATTCCATATTCCTTTACATTATATTCCATTCCCTTCCTTTCCATTCCATTCCATTCATATTTTCTTCTTTTCCATTCCGTTATTTTTTGTGCAATTCCATATTACATTCCTTTCCATATTGAATTCCATTCCATTTCATTCTATTCCATTACATTCCATTCCATTTCAGATTCCATTCCATTACATTCAATTTCATTCCATTTCATATTGCATTCCATTCCATTCTATTCCATTTTATATTCCATTCCATTCCATTCCATATTCCATTCCATTCCTATCCATTCCATCCCGTATTCCATTCCATTCCATATTCCCTTTCATTCCATTGCATTCCATTCCGTTCCATATTTCATTTCATTATATTCCACACCATGCAATCCCATTCCATATATAATTCTTTTCCACGTCCCATTCCATTCCATTCCATTCCATATTGCATTACATTCCATATTCTATTCCATTCCTTTCCATATTCCATTCCATTCCATTCCATATTCCTTTCCATTCCATTCCACTCCATTCCTTTCTACTCCATTCTGTTCCATTCCATATTCCATTCCATTCAAATCCATTCAATTCCTTGTTACATTTCATTCCATATTCCATTAAAATCTATTCCTTCCCTTCCGTATTCGATTCCATTCCATTCCATATTCTATTCCAATCCATATTAAAATCGATTCCAATTCCATTCCATTCCATATTCCATTCCATTCCATTCCATATTCCATTCCCTTCCATTCCACATTCTATTGAATTCCATTCCATTCCATATTCCATATTCCATTCCATTCCATTCCATATTGCATTCCTTTCCATAATGCATTCCATTCCATATTCCTTTCCATTCCATTCCATATTCCATTCCATTCCATCTTCCATTGCATTCCATTTCATTCCATTGCCTTCCATTCGATTTCATGTTTCGTTGCAATCCCTTTCGTGCCGTTCCATTCCATTCCATTGAATTTCATATTCCATTCCATTCCAATGAGTTCCTTATGCCATTCCATTCCATATTCCATTCTATTCCATAATCCATTCGAATGTATTCCGTATTAAATTCCATACCGTTGCATATTCCATTCCATTCCATATTCCATTCCATTCCATTTTTTATTACATTCCATTCTATTACATTCCCTTCCATTCCATTGCATCCTCCACTGCATTCCACTCGATTCCATTCCATTCCATTCCATATTCCGTTCCAGTCCATTCCATATTCAATTCCATTCCGTATTCCATTCCATTCCACATTCCATTCCATTCCATATTCCATTCCGTTCCATAATCCATTTTTTTCCATTCCATATTCCATTCCATTCCATATTCCATTGCACTCCATTCCATTCCATTTCACATTCCATTCCATTCCATACCACCCATTCCATTCCAATCCATATTCATTCCATTCCATTCCATATTCCATTGCATTCCATTCCATACCATTCCATTCAATACCATATTCCATTTCTTGCCATTCCATTCCATTCCATATTCCATTCCATTCCATTCTATTCCATTCCATTCCACTCCATTCCATTCCATCTTCCATTCTATTCCATCCCATTCCATTCCATTAAATATTCCATTCCAGTCCATTCCATATTTCATTCCATTCCATAGGCCATTCCATACAACGTTCCATTTCATTCCAGTCCATATTCCATTCCATTCCATATTGCATTCCATTCCATTCCATATTCCAATCCATTCCATTTCCTACTCCATTCCACTCCTTTCCATATTCAATTGCATTCCATTCCATTCCATTTGAATAAATATTGCATTCCATTCCACATTCCTTTCCATCCCATTCCATATTACAATCCATTCCATTCCATTTCATTCCATTTCATTACTTTTCATTCTATGTTCCATTCCATTCCTTTCCATTCCAATCCATGCCAATAGATTCCATTCCATTCCATATTCCATTACATTTCATTCCATTCCTTTCCATTCCATTCCATATTCCATTCAATTCCATTTTCCATTCCATACCATATTCCTTTCTATTCCATTCAATTTTCTTCCATTCCGTTCCATTCCATTTAATATTTTGTTCTGTTCCGTTCCTTTGCATTCCATTCCATATTCCATTCCATTCCATATTCGATTCCATTCCATTCCATTCATTCCATTCCAGATTCCATTCCATTCCGTTCCATTTCTATTCCATTCCGTATTCCATTCCATTCCATCCCATTCCATTCCATTCCCTTCCATATTGCACTCCATTCCATATTCCTATCCATTCTATTGCATTCCATATTCCATTCCTTTCCATTGCATTCCGAATTCTATTCCACTCCATATTCCATTTCATTCTATTCCATTCCATTCCATGCCATTTCTTATTCCATTCCAAATTCCATTCCATTCCGTTCCATGTCCAGTTCCATTCCATTCCATTCCATTGCACTACATCCAGTTCCATATCCATTCCATTCCATATTCCATTCCATTCTATTGCATATTCCATTCTATTCCATTCCATTCTATTCCATATTCCATTCCATTTCATATTCCAATCCATTCGTTTTCATATTCCATTCCATTCCATTTTCTATTCCATTCCATTCCATTCCGTTCCATTCCATTCCATTCCATTCCATCCCATGTTCCTTTGTATTCCATATTCCACTCCATTCCATGTTTCATTCCATTACATTCCATTCCTTTTTCCATTTCATTCCATATTAAATTCCAATCTATATCATTCCATTCCATATTTTATTCCCTTCCAACTCTTACCATTCCTTTCCATATTCCATTTCATTTCATGTTCTATTCCATTAAATAATCCATTCCATTCCATACTCCATTTCATTCCATTCCATATTCCAATCCATTCTATTCCATATTCCATTCCACTCCATATTCCATTGCATTCCATATTCCATTCCATTCCATTCCATTTCATTTTCCATTCCATTCCATTCAACATTCCATTCCATTCCATATTCCATTCCATTCCGTGTTCCATTCCATTTCATATTCCATTCCATTCCTTATTCCATTTCAATTAATTTTCCCTTCCATTTCATTCCATTCCATTCCTTATTCCATTCCGTTTCATATTCCATTTCATTCCATTCCTTTCATATTCGTTTCATTCAATTCCATTCCATTCCTTTCCATTCCATTCCATTCCGTATTCTTTTCCATCTCATTCCATTCCATATTCCATTCCATTCCATTCTATTCCATTCCATTCCATGTCTCCTTCTATTCCATTCCATTCCATTGCATTCCATACTCCCTTCCATTCCATTCCATATTCCTTGACATATTCCAATCCATTCCATATTGCATTCCATTGCATATTCCATTCAATTCCATATTCCATCACACTCCATTCCATTCCATTCATTCCATTCCACTCGATCACACACTGGGGCCTATCATGGGTTGGGGCAGAGGGGCGAGGGATTTCATTGGGAGTTATACATGATATAAATGATGAATTGATGGGTACTGACTAGTTGATGGGTGCAGCACACCAACATGGCACAAGTATACATATGTAACAAACCTGCACATTATGCATATGTACCCTAGAACTTAAAGTATAATAAAAAAATATTCCATTCCATTAAATTCCATTTTATACTCCATTCCTTTTCATTCCTTTCTGTTCCATTCCATTCTATTCTATATTCCTATCCATTCCATATTCCATTCCATTCCATATTCCATTTCATTCCATATTCGATCACACTCCATTCCACTTCATTCCATTCCATTCCACTCGATATTCAGTTCCCTTCCATTCCATTCTGATCGTTCCTTTCCTTTCAATTCCATATTCCAGTCCATTCTATATTCCCTCCCATTCCATTCCATATTCCATTCCATATTCCATTCCATTCCATTCCATTTTCCATTCCATTCCATATTCTATTCCATTCCATATTCCATTGTATTCCATTCCATTCCATATTCCGTTCCATTCCACTCCATGCCATTCCATTCCATTCCTTTCCAATCTATTGGATTCCATATTCCATTCCATTCCATATTCCTTTCCATTCCATTGAATTCTATTCCATTTTATTCCATTCCACTCCATATTCCATTCCATATTCCATTCCATTCAATTCCATTCCATTCCACTCCATTCCATTCCATTCAATATTATATTCGATTCCATTCAATTTCATTCCATTCCTTTCCATCCCATTCCATATTCTGCTTCATTCTATAATCCATTGCATTCCATTCCCTTCCGTTCCCTTCTTTTCCATTTCATATTCTGTTACATTCCGTTCCGTTCCTTTCTGTTCAGTTCGAAGGCATTCCATATTCCACTCCATTCCATATTCCATTTCATTTCATATTCGATTCCATTTCATTGTATTCCATTCCATTCCTTTCCATATTCCATTCCATTTTGCATTCCATTCCATACTCCATTCCATTTTGCATTCCATTCCATACTCCATTCCATTCCCGTCCCTATTCCATTCCACTCCATTCATTTCCATTCTATTCCATTCCATTCCATTCCTTTCCATTTTATATTCCATTCTTTCCATTGCATTCCTTTCCATTCCAATCCATTCCCTATTCCTTTCCATTCTACATTTCATTCCAATACATATTCCGTTCCATTCCATGTTTCATTCCATTCCATTCCATTTCATGTTCGGTTCTGTTCCATTCCGTTCCATTCCGTTCCATTCCATTCAATTTCATATTCCATTCTATTCCATATTCCATTCCATTCCACTCAATTCGATTGCATTTCACTCCATTCCGTTTCATATTCCATTCCATTCCATTCCATTCCATTCCATTCCATTCCTTATTCCATTCCATTTGATTCCGTACCATTCTATTCTATTTCATTCCATATTCCTTTCAATACCGTATTCTGTTCCATTCTATATTACATCCAATTCCATTACATATTCCATTCCATTCCATTCCATCCATTCCATTCCATTCCTTTGTCCATTTCATTCCATATTCCATTCCATTCCATTTCATTCCAATCCATTATGTTACATTCCATATTGCATTCCATTCCATTCCATATTCCAATCCATTCCATATTCCATTCCATCCCATATACCATTCCAATCTATTGCATTTCATGTTCCATTCCTTTCCATATTACATTCCATACCATATTCCATTCAATTCCGCATTTCATTCCATTAAATTCCACATTGTATTCCATTCCAGTTTCCATTCCATTTCATGTTCCATTTAATTCCATTCAATTCTGTTCCATTCCACTCCATTCCTTATTGCACTCCTTTCAATTCTGTTCCATTCCATTCCGTATTCCATTTCATTCCATATTTCATTACATTCCATATTGCATTCCATTCCGTTCCATTCCATTCCATTCCATTCCATATTCCATTCCATCCATTCAGTTCCATTTTCTATTACATTTCATTAATATTACATTGCATTCTCTTCAACTCCATTGCATTCCTTTCCATATTCCATTCCATTCCATTCCATTCCATTCATATTCCATTCCATATTCCTTTCCATTCCATTCCATTCCATATTCCATTCCTTTCCATATACCATTCTATTCAATTCCATTCCATTCCCTTCCATATTCTGTTCCATTCCAATTTCCAATCCATTCATATTCCATTGCATTCCATCAATTGCATTCCATTCCATTCAATTCTCTTTCATTCCATATTCCCTTATATTCCATTCCATATTCCATTCCATTGCATATTTTATTCCATTCCATGCCATTCCATTCCATTCCATTCTATTCATTCCATTCCATTCCAGTCCAGTCCATTCCATATTCCATTCCATTACACGTTCCATTCCTTTCCTTTCCATTTCATTCCATTCCATTCCATTCCATTCCATTCCATTCCATATTGTATTCCATTCCGTTGCATTCCATTCCATCCATTCCGTTCCATTCCATTCCATATTCCACTCCATTTCATTCCATTCCATATTGCACTCCTTTCTATTGCATTCCATTCCATTCTGCTCCATATTCCATTCCATTCCATTCCATTTCATATTCCATTCCATTCCGTACCTTATTTTTTTCTATTCCTTTCCATTCCATTTAAATCCATTCCATTCATATTCCATTCCATTCCATTCAGTTCCATTTTCTATTACATTTCATTAAATATTACATTGCATTCTCTTCAACTCCATTGCATTCCTTTCCATATTCCATTCCATTCCATTCCACTCCATTCTATTCCAATCCATGTTCCATTTCATTCCATTCCATTCCATATTCCATTCCTTTCCGTATACCATTCTATTCAATTCCATTCCATTCCCTTCCATATTCTGTTCCATTCCAATTTCCAATCCATTTCATATTCCATTGCATTCCATCAATTGCGTTCCATTCCATTCAATTCTCTTTCATTCCATATTCCCTTATATTCCATTCCATATTCCATTCCATTGCATATTTTATTCCATTCCATGCCATTCCATTCCATTCCATTCTATTACATTCCATTCCATTCCAGTCCAGTCCATTCCATATTCCATTCCATTACACGTTCCATTCCTTTCCTTTCCATTTCATTCCATTCCATTCCATATTCCTTTCCATTCCATTCCATATTGTATTCCATTCCGTTGCATTCCATTCCATTCCATTCCGTTCCATTCCATCCATTCCAAATTCAATTCCATTCCATATTGCACTCCTTTCTATTGCATTCCATTCCATTCTGCTCCATATTCCATTCCATTCCATTCCATTTCATATTCCATTCCATTCCGTACCTTATTTTTTTCTATTCCTTTCCATTCCATTTAAATCCATTCCATTCCATATTCCATTCCAACTTATTCCATTCAATTCCATTTAATTCCGCAATCCATTCCACTAAATTCTATTCCATTCCATTCCATTGTATTCCATATTCCAATTCTTTCCACATTTCAATCCATTGCATTCCATATTCCATCCATTTCTTATTCCATTCCATTCCATTCTATTCCATTCCATTCTATTCCGTTCCATTCCATTCCTTTCCATTCCATTCCATTCCATTCCATTCCATATTCCATTCCATATTCCACTCCATTTCATTCCATTCCATTCTGTTCCATATTCCATTCCATTCCATTTTAATTGTGTTCTTTTAATTGTGATGTTAGAATGTCAATTTTAGATCTTTCCTTCGTTCTCTTGTGGACATTTAGTGCTATAAATTTCCCTCTCCACACTGCTTTAAATGTGTCCCAGAGATTCTGGTATGTTGTATCTTTGCTCTCATTGGTTTCAAAGAACATCTTTATTTCTGCGTTCATTTCGTTATGTACCCAGTAGTCATTCAGGAGCAGGTTGTTCAGTTTCCGTGTAGTTGAGTGGTTTTGATTGAGTTTCTTAGTCCTGAGTTCTAGTTTGATTGCACTGTGGTCTGAGAGACAGTTTGTTATAATTTCTGTTCTTTTACATTTGCTGATGAGGGCTTTACTTCCAATTATATGGTCAATTTTGAAATAAGTGCGATGTGGTGCTGAGAAGAATGTATATTCTGTTGATTTGGGGTGGAGAGTTCTATAGATGTCTATTAGGTCCGCTTGGTGCAGAGATGAGTTCAATTCCTGGATATTTTTGTTAACTTTCTGTGTCGTTCATCTGTCTAATGTTGACAGTGGAGTGTTGAAGTCTCCCATTATTATTGTATGGGAGTCTAAGCCTCTTTGTAGGTCTCTAAGGACTTGCTTTATGAATCTGGGTGCTCCTGTATTGGGTGCATATATATTTAGGAGAGTTAGACCTGCCTGTTGAATTGATCCCTTTACCATTATGTAATGGCCTTCTTTGTCTCTTTTGATCTTTGATGGTTTAAAGTCTGTGTTATCAGAGACTAGGATTACAACCCCTGCTTTTTTTTTTTGTTCTCCATTTGCTTGGTAGATCTTCCTCCATCCCTTGATTTTGAGCCTATGTATGTCTCTGCATGTGAGATGGGTCTCCTGAATACAGCAGACTGATGGGTCTTGACTCTTTATCCAGTTTGCCAGTCTGTGTCTTTTAATTGGAGCATTTAGTCCATTAACATTTAAGGTTAATATTGTTATGTGTGAACTTGATCCTGTCATTATGATATTAACTGGTTAGTTTGCCCATTAGTTGATGCAGTTTCTTCCTAGCCTCGATGGTCTTTACATTTTGGCATGTTTTTGCGATGGCTGGTAGTGGTTGTTCCTTTCCATGTTTAGGGCTTCCTTCAGGGTCTCTTGTAAGGCAGGCCTGGTGGTGACAAAATCTCTAAGCATTTGCTTATCTGTAAAGGATTTTATTTCTCCTTCACTGATGAAACTTAGTTTGGCTGGATATGAAACTCTGGGTTTAAAAGTCTTTTCTTTAAGAACGTTGAATATTGGCCCCCACTCTCTTCTGGCTTGTAGAGTTTCTGTGGAGAGGTTTCCTCTTAGTCTGATGGGCTTCCCTTTGTGGGTAACCCGACCTTTCTCTCTGGCTGCCCTTAAGATTTTTTCCTTCATTTCAACTTTGGTGAATCTGGCAATTATGTGTTTTGGAGTTGTTCTTCTGGAGGAGTATCTTTGTGGTGTTCTCTGTATTTCCTGAATTTGAATGTTGGCCTGCCCTACTAGGTTGGGGAAGTTCTCCTGGATGATATCCTGTAGAGTGTTTTCCAACTTGGTCCCATTTTCCCCCTCACTTTCAGGCACCCCAATCAGACGTAGATTTGGTCTTTTTACATAATCCCATACTTCTTGCAGGCTTTGTTCATTTCTTTTTCTTCTTTTTTCTTTTGGTTTCTCTTGTCACTTCATTTCATTCATTTGATCCTCAATCGCTGATATTCTTTCTTCCAGTTGATCGAGTCGGTTACTGAAGCTTTTGCATTTGTCATGTATTTCTCGTGTCATGGTTTTCATCTCTGTCATTTCGTTTATGACCTTCTCTGCATTAATTAGTCTAGCTGTCAATTCTTCCACTTTTTTCAAGATTTTTAGTTTCTTTGCGCTGGGTATGTAATTCCTCCTTTAGCTCTGAGAAGTTTGATGGGCTGAAGCCTTCTTCTCTCATCTCGTCAAAGTCATTCTCTGACCAGCTTTGATCCGTTCCTGGTGATGGGCTGCACTGCTTTGCAGGAGGAGATGCGCTCTTATTTTTTGAATTTCCAGCTTTTCTACCCTGCTTCTTTCCCATCTTTGTGGTTTTATCTGTCTCTAGTCTTTGATGATGGTGACGTTCTGATGGGGTTTTGGTGTAGGTGTCCTTCCTGTTTGATAGTTTTCCGTCTGACAGTCAGAAGGACTGTCTGTTGGTCTGTTGGAGATTGCTTGAGGACCACTCCAGACCCTGTTTGCCTGGGTATCAGCAGCAGAGGTTGCCGAAGATAGAATATTGCTGAACAGCGAGTGTACCTGTCTCATTCTTCCTTTGGAAGTTTCCTCTCAGGGGTGACTCCACCCTGTGAGGTGTGGGGTGTCAGACTGCCCTAGTGGGGAATGTCTCCCAGCTATGCTACTCAGGGGTCAGGGACCCACCCGAGCAGGCAGTCTGTCCGTTCTTGGATCTCAACCTCCGTGTTGGGAGATCCACGGCTCTCCCCAAAGCTGTCAGACAGAGTCGTTCGCGTCTGCACCAGCCCTCGCTGCTTCCCCTATTGGACTTCAGCTGTGGGTTGTCCCCAGAGGTGGAGTCAACAGAGACAGGCAGGCTTCCTTGAGCTGCTGTGAGCTCCACCCAGTTCGAGCTTCCCAGCGGCTTTGTTTACCTTCTTAAGCCTCAGCAATGGCGGGCGCCCCTCCCCCAGCCTCGCTGCTGCCTTGTGGATAGATTGCCGCAGACTGCAG
>NW_022681204.1:0-17057 GCF_009764315.1 Trachypithecus francoisi | reverse complement strand
CTATGAATGCCATTTATGTGGGAAAGCCTTCAGTCAATGTACTAATCTTAAATAACATCAGAAAATTCACCCTGGAGAGAAAATCATAAATGTCTTCAGAACATATTCTGACTTTAGATGACATGGTGTTAGGAATGACGAATGTAAGGAATATGGAAGAGACTTTAGCTGTAGTTGGAACATCTAAACATGCCAAAGGACTCACATTTTGAAGAATTACTGTAATCAACATGGACATTACTTCAGTTACCTTTATTCTTCAGTCCACATCAATAAATTCATATGGAAGAGAAATTGTACGACATGTGTGTACCAAAGACTTGTGAGTGATCTGATCATAAATGACACTAGAGAGCTGAAACTGTCAACATAACAAACTAAAAGTCTTCAGCAACAGTTTTAATAACTTAAAATGTGTGGGATTTCAGGTAGAGAATCTCTAGCTCTGCGTTCAGTGTGAACATGTTTTTAGGTGCAATTTGTTGTCAAATAACGTAAGAAAACTTTACTTGGATGAACCCTTTAATTGTATTTTCTGTGAATAAACATTCAGCCAAGCACTAGGCTTGATGTTCACAAGAAAACACAGTGATAAAATGCTGCTAAAATGGCAAATTAGAGAGGAAATCCTTTATAAGCTCAATAAGAAGGGAAAGTCTTTCCAAAGGCAATGAATTCTCTTGGAATACCAAACACTTCTTACTGGAGAAGTTATGCCTTGAAAAATCATGAGAAATCCTTTCTTCACAGAGTAACACTTGTGGCACATGTGAGATTTCACACTGGACAAAACACGGTTAGCATCTTGAAAGGAGAAGATTCTTTAGTGGTAATTCATTTCTTAGTTGACACTAAGTTTCTCACATTGAGGAGCTATCAAACTTGAAAATCACTGTGGAGAAACCTGATAGATTTCACATCAGAAAAGTGAGTCAAGAAGGGGGACCTCTAGAAAAAACTCTTAACACATAGTTTAGCAAAATAATTCAGAAATTTGAGAAAATGTCTATTCATAAAAATGCAGCACATAAATGTATCATAGCAAAGTGACCTGGGCATAAATTGAATGCAGAATTATATAAGAAATCTCATTAAACATTTCCAAAAGATCAATACTTACAAATATTGAAAGAATACAATCGGTTGTTGAAAAAACTTAGTGTGTTGGCGACGTCCTTCTTTCATTTACGCAGCCCTAACGAATCGATTTGCATCTGCACTCCTTGGCTTATGGGTGGAGATTCCAGCCCAACTTCTGAGTCTCCCCAGTCTTCAACAGCTCTTTCCTCACAGCTCACCTCCCTTTACTTCAATGTCCACTAAAACCAGTTGTTTCCATTCAACCCTGGAACGGACACATCAGGGATCTTCAGCCCCACTTGCCAGATTTCTCAGTGTGTCATTGCATAGATTTAGCAAGGAAATGGAGGCTGAATCCAAGACACCTAGTATATGCATTTGGGTGTCCCCAGCACTTGCCTCTGTCTCTGAGTAGTTACCTGGGATCAGAGAATGAGGCAGCCCTACTCTTCCATCCCTCAGAAATCTCTTGAAATTTTGTCCCTGAAACCTCTCTAAGTGGAGGTAGCAGTTCATCTCATGACACCCCAAAGTTTATTCAGGTAAGTCCTGAGTTATCACACAGAGACAGACACAGCTGTGTTCCTTTTACTTCTGTCCAGAAGATAAAACACCAGCAGGATAAAACAGCCGAACCCATCAGCCACCATGCAAGCCTTTCCTATATTTGATTCAATGTACTTTTCCAGAAGCAAAATGAAAGTTCTCACAGAGGGGGCCTCCTCTGCCTTGTCCTCAGAATTGGAAAATGTATTGTCCATCAAGGAGCCTCAGTACTGAACCTAAAACTCAAGAGAAAATGTTTCCTGAATAACAAGTGGGATGATGACTTGAAATTTTGCAAAACATGCACAATCTTAATATGATAGGCCTTACTAAGGCTAAATGGCCTTATTCATGGTTGAAATGGACACATCATTATATTAAAAAATCTCCACAAGTGATTGATTTTACTCTGCAGCCAGGGTTTATGTCAATTGTGAGGATAATGAGCAAGAAATTCGAGCCCTTGGCAAACTGGTTGGAGAGGCAAGGATTGTGTCCAGGCAGAGCTCATAACATTATTTATTGTTTAATCTGTTTAATTAAATATGTAATTTACCCTCAAACTGTGGCTGACATTATATGTAGTCCTGAGCCACATTAAGATGTACTATTTGTGCTGTGAAATTCTACGGGATTTGACAAATGCATGGTGGCAGATGTCCAGCATTAAAGCATAACACAGAATGCCTGTCTTATTCAAGCTATTCTCCCCTTCACATAGAGGGAATCAATCGACTTTTGCATACTAACTTTCGAATTTGTTTCTTTATTCCCATCTTCTTTAATTAAAGCACAAGATATCGTACTCAATTTCCATTTGATCTTCCAAAAGAAAGGTACTGAATAATCCATACCTGAATTTGATTCAGACTCAGGTCCACCGCTAAGCAGTAAAGGCCAAACGTCCTGTGCTGCCACCTCATGGCCGGCAGAGGACAATGAAACCCATCGTTCTGGCCATGCAGGGCGCATGCGCGGTCTCCTTCCCGCCGCGAGCCGAGTCTCCTCGGAAGACCTGAGTTTTCTTTACCCAGCGTGATGGGGGCGCTGCCGTCCTGGCTTTAGGGCTGGGGCCTCCAGGGAGGTTCCGGGTGGGGTCGTTGAAGAGGCCGCTCTTTTTGCAAGGCCCAAGATGGCGGGCCCTGCGTGGACCCCGCTGTTCCGTGCCCTCAGGGCATCGGTATCCCGTTGGGGCCGGATCTCCCCGCTGGGCCCGGATGCCCCCGGTGGGCCCGGATCATCCTTGGCGCTGTCCCCGCAGAGCCGCCCTGAGGCTGAGGTGGCGTGGGGGGCCTGGGCTCCGCGAGGAGCGGCGGCAGCGAGGGCTGGAGGACCCGGGCTCCGGGGCGTCTGGCTTGGTGGGACTGAGCCCATCCAGGAACTGGGACTCCCGGGTTCTGGTGCGGGTGGATCCTGGGCAGGCTCAGGACCAAGTCCCTCTCCTTCCACCAAGGAGCGCCCAGAGGCCGGCGTGAGCTCTATCCAGGTTCACCTCCTCCTCCTTCAGGTGTTTACTTTTCCTTTATTTCTGTAAGGCCAGAAATTGGCGCCATCCTTCACATCGGTGAATCCGGACCCCACACCCATTACCTCAGGTTATTGTTATTGCCATTAACGGTGTTGGTGGCATTATCACTAAGATCATCATTGTTGTTATTGTCATTCATGATTATTAGCAGTGTGTTCATCATTTTGTCTCACTGTGCATTTTTTTTTTTTTTTTTTTTTGGTGATTGGTTTTGTATGACGTTGAATCGAACTTCTTTATCTTGACTAGTGTTGTCAGATTCCTGAAGAGCATTCCGGAGGACAACTCCTGCCTTTCAATGCAGCCACAGAATTTCGTGGGCAGAGGAGAGCACCTAGAATATTCGCCTTTCATTGCACAGCAGCTTTGGGAAATGGTGGCTCCCTGGCTCTGAGATGAGGTGGAAAAGACCGGATACTGGGGCAAGTGATAGCACCTCCACTGGTGTTTTTATGAAGCCAAGTGCACTGTCTCCCACGTAGACTTAGAATAAAATCTGATGGCTCTAAAAGGCCATGTTTGCCCTCCCTGGACTTCCTGGGAGCCTTTAAACCTTGTGTGGTTCCTAGAGTGGATAAGTTGCCATATCTGTACCTCGTATGGCAAAATCAGTCTTTTCTGGGCCAACAAGGGCACTTAGAATGTTTCCAGAAGCTCAGGCATGCTGTCTCTGTTCCTCCCTTCTGTTCAATGGCAATTCACTGGGTCCCTGGCTGACATAGAACATCCTGCAGAGGGATGGGCTTGGGTGACTTCCTGGCCAGCCTTTCCAGGCGGTTATCTTTGAAAAACTTGAAGAGACTCACAGAGGCCATTCACTGGTATTTCATGACTGTAAGTGGGGTTTCTGGTTCCTTGAGTTTACTTAGAATATTTGAATGGCTCTGAATGGCCAAGAAACCCTCCCTGGTTTTGGAAGCTGCCAAAAACTATTACTGTGCCTCTGAAGATTCTTTAAAATTTTTCCAGGTACAGCTGAAAATAGGAAACTTTTCCGGGTCTAGCCCAACCAGCTCAGGTCGAGTCCTGAAAAACTGGTGGGTACTGGGGGAGCTCATCTTATGAAAGAGCAATTGGTGGCAAAGCTGGGTCTCCAGGACAGCTGTGTGTGTATATGTCTGCAGAGCATGCCTTGTAGTCATCTTTAGTACTGGCCACCATTTGTGAATGGATAAACTATATTCCTTGCTGTACAATAATGAAAAATCCATATTAACAATGGTAGTAATAAAAATATTGGATACTAACAGGAATGATGATCATCATGATACTAGTACTAGTGGTTATAATACTGATAATAATACTAACCCTGTGGGCTTGGGACATACAAGCTTTCCCTAAGTGGATAACAGGCATAAATATTTGGTGGTGTAGGGTTATTTAAAGTCCCAGAAAGCAAGGATGAACATCTAGAATGAGAAGAAAAACAATCTGGAGGTTGGCATGTGCACACCTGGGGACTCCTGTGTTAACTTGTGGTGTTTCAGCCTAAGAGGGAATGTTAATATAACACTGGTCCTGCAACACCATGCTGACCAACACCTACCAGCTTCCAGGAGATAAGATAGCTGGCTGATGGTGCAGGGATCCAGAGGAGGCACGGGTCCAGACCCGGACATGTTGCCCAGTGGCAGAGTTCATGACAAGCAATAAACCCCAGGACAATGTCATTCCCAACCACCTGGCTGTCATCTGCTCTTTCATGGCCCCTCTCTACTGGTACCTCTAGGCACTGGCATGTCCTCCAGAGGCTGTAGGAGGGCATCATACTCAGTACTCTCCCACCTGCAGGAGGCAAGAAAGATGGAAAGAGCTAAATACCATGGTTTCTGGATTTTTTTTGGTGAGCATGGCATATTTTGCATTTGCTTTGATAGTGGTGGAACCCAGTCAGTGGTTTGCAATATAACTCTGGATGACTCTGGACACCTGTAGAGATTTAGACAATTTCCAGAAGGTCACAAGTTCTTGGAGGACTTTTTCATGAGTTCTTTGACTGAAAAGGTGGTTCAAAGAACGACTGTACTGACTTAGAAAATGTTGCAGAGGCTGGGCGCGGTGGCTCATGCCTGTAATACCAGCACTTTGGGAGGCCAAGGTGGACAGATCTCAAGGTCAGGAGTTTGAGACCAGCCTGAAACCCCGTCTCTACTAAAAATACAAAAATTAGGCGGGTGGGGTGGCATGCACCTGTAACCCAGCTACTCAGGAGGCTGAGGCAGGAGAATCGCTTGAACCTGGGAGTCGGAGGTTGCAGTGAGCCAAGATTGTGCCACTGGACTCCACCTGGGTGACAGTGTGAGACTCTATCGGAAAAAAAAAAAAAAGAAGAAAAATAAAATGTTGCAGAGACTCTGGTGAACAGGTAGTCCCTATCCTGCCACTCCAGGTAAAAGTTTCTTGGCCACAAACCTGGTTTAACAGTATCCCTTCATCTTAGGTGGGTTACAGAAAGCCATTCACGACCTATCCAAGCATGGAGGGGGAATTTGACTTAGGAAATTTTAGGTGGACTAGTTGATGAAAGAAAGTACATTCTAGGGCTCACAGGCCTACACACAGAGTTGCTAGCACATAAAGCAAATGTATGAATTCTTTCTGAGCCCATGGCAAGATCAGGGTGCACTTCATCAGTCTCCTATGCTGGTATGAATAGATACTTGCCTGAAAAATAAAAGAATAACTCAGGAAGCCCATTCTTCTACAGGACACCAGGTAGTACAGTAGGAATCTTGGGGTTGCGGTGGTATGTATGTTTTAAGGTTGTTTTTTAATCATCTTCAGCAAATTAAAGTCTTCAGAACATAAAAAAAATTATTCAACATTGCATAGTAACTACCACAGATATATCCATGATAAAGAACTGTACTCATCTAATAATAACATTAATAACAATCATAATGGTGATGATATAAATGTCATTTCAATGAAGAGAGTAATAAAAAAGCAGATATTAAAGAACATATTCCTGTACATTGTTCCCATATGAGCCCTCGTGTTATTGATTACAGGGAGAGGTTTGTGGCTGCATGATGAAATATCTTCTGTGATGACAAAGAAGAGTGGCAGTAGGGAGAATGATTCTGAGCCACATGAGGGCTTGGGCAAAAGTGGAGATGCCTGTGCCACGTGGAAATACATTACCAATGGACTATGGAAAAGGGTCTGACCAGAGTCCTGCCTGACACAGGTCACACAAAAGTTTTCAGTAGTTCACCCCAAGAAATGGCTGGTCCAGGCTGTAGATGAGAAGCACTGGGCAGACAGATCCACACCCGCTTCCTGAGTCTCAGAAGTCTGGTGTGCATCGAACATTAAGCCTCCAAGCCTACTGAGACTTCAACTCCTGGCTGGTCTTTTACCATCTCATTCTTGAGCCCCATCACGTAAGTGCCATCTCCATCCTGGAAATGCTGACAATGTCTGATGGAGGGTTTCGCCCTGGTTACTCAGTACCAGCAATGCATGAAATACCAGAAGGGAGGCTCCAGGGCTTCCATAGAAGACACATTCTAAAGTTGCTCGGGTGATTAAATGGTCATCTCATAGATTTTCAGTAGAACTGCAGCATTTTGTGAATACCTGAGTGAACGCAGAAAGTATCCAGATGCATGGCCATTCTAGGAAGCTCGCTGTGTAAATCACATACAAGGAATATCTACTTCTGGGCTCAAAAGCTACCTTAGAAAACAAAAAAAGTGAGATGCTGGCAGAAGGCAAATAATTCCACTTCTGTTCCTGAGAGAAAAATGGTTCTGTAACCTCTGAGTTTATTTAGAAAAAGTTTGGAACCTCAGGAAGACCAAGTATATCATTCCTGATGTTTCCAGGGCAGATTGGACTGCTTAGGCCTCTGGGGATATTCTAAGTCCTCTCCGGTGTCCATGGGAGACTGTCACTCTCCTCCTAGAGCTCACACCACCCCCGAGCAAGCTCATTGTTTTCTAAATATTCCAAGGAAGTCCATCCAGGGTATGTCTGTCTTGGTGAGTTTCACCTTGGACTGGCAGGAGAACACTGAGAATGATACATCCTGACTTCACTTGGTAAAGGTAGGGGAGCCAAGAAGTCCAGAGCTGGAGAGCACCTGAAATACCAGATGGCAGAAGGACAGTAAGGAGGTGAAGTCAGCTATGGAGACGGAGCTTCATGTTTACTGCATGTAGGATTCTGAGTTCCAGGACTGATGGGCTGGTGGGGATCAGATACATGTCTTCTTTGCAGGGAGCCAGGCCAAACCAGCCATCTGGTTGCACTACTGAAAGCTTTTTACCAGTGGTAGGTAAGACACAAGCCAAACTCTCTTCACCTCTGGCTGGCAGTCCTTGACTAGAGAGGTTTGCACACAAGTGGTGCTATTAGCCCATGCTGTCGTGTGGCTTGCTTTCCTTTCACCTCCTGTTTCTCATGTGTGCCATCATGGAACACGTTTCATAGTGAAATTCTTTCACGCTGACTCCAAATGACACAAGGAGGACCCAATATGTGAACTTTTCATATATTTAGGAGAATCCGCACATTGATTTTTGTATCCTTATGTTCATATTGTCACCAGTATTAAAATTCTTACTATTTAGAGGATTGCGTTCATTATCAAAATTATTAATTATTTTTCATGTATGTTTTATTTGTGTTGGTTAATTTTTGTGGCAGCTGTTATACGACAATCACTAGAGTTTCTCTATTCATGAAAGATGTCCCAGTTAATAGAGGTAACTTTACAGTTACTTTACAGGAGTGTTACTTTACAGGTATGTAAACAGGTAATCTTGGCTGAACTGTGGCTATATTGTCTGGTGTCCCTTTGAAGGTGAAGCCTCTTGTGTGATTCTAAGTGACCTCTGGAGACAGAAACTGTCTTGTAATTGCAGGGACGACTTGAGAAGGCATCCTGAGACTATGCAGAAATGCAGAAGCACTTCCATGACCTAAGCAATCTATGTGAAGGCCTGAAAGCCAAAGCAAAGCTGTCCAACAAAAAATTTTCCTAGTCACACTGGAGGTCCATCAGTCACTCCTCCTGGTCTGGAAATGCCAGAGATGTCCTCCATGGTCCTTGGGAGAGTCAAGATCTTTTCAAAATCACCTCAGGAGCCACAGAACCACTCCATCTTACCTGAAATTGCAGAATGACTCTTAACCAGAGTCTCAAAAATATATCCATTGATAGTTTTGATTCCTGGGAGTGGCCATTGCTTGCAAAAGATGTACCAGAGACTAGACATTTTCCATCTCCTCACTTGTCCGGGGAAGACTGAAGATTTTCTGAAACACAGAAATGGGAATCTGACCCTCTGAGTAGCCTCAGGATTTTCTAAGTCTTCCAAGCAGAGTGGAAGTTCTGGTGAGGACCCATTGCACCCCCTGATGGTCTGGAATCACATAGGATGATGCGTTTAAACAACTCAAGGTGGAGATATATTTTCTGAGATATTCCAAGGAGGAGGGACAAAGCTGGACCAGATGTTAAAAGGGCAGCTGAGCATTAAGTGCCTATGTAGTGTTTGCAGCTTAATGTCCCATGCAGAAGGGGAATCTGGGCTCTTGTGTTAGAATTCAGTGTAATTCTGGGGTCCTGCTTTCCTTCCAGGAAATCCCACTTCCAACTGAATGTCTGGATGAACTACTGAAAGCCACTGAGTGTCCTGCAGCAGGTGAACTGTGGCCAGAGCCCAAGGATGAAGGGGGCTCCCTGTGTCTGTGACTGTGAAGAGGAAGCCTGAGGTGTAGTAGACCCAGGCCCCAGAAGGATGGAAAAAATGAGGTAGGGAGTGAGGGGACCTCAGGAGAAGACTGAAGTCTGCAGAATCCTAGGGTCAAAGAGACAGTGCAGTGTCCTGGTGGTGTCCTTGATGTTCCAAGAGGGGCGATAATCCATCTCCTGCGTAAAAGCTTCATATGGGCTAAGGAGGGGAGAAGTGAACAGAGAGGAAGCAGGGAAGGCCAAGACAGCGACCAGCCTTAGAGCAATTTTAACCAGAAATGGACACAGACCCTGGACCCCATCGCGGGGTTGCAGGCCAAGGACCGTCTCCAGGCAATGCATAGCTCCCTTGTCAGGTTAGTGGGAGTAGGGATTGTGACGTCTGCAGGGGTGTGGAAGGCTGGGCGACGGGAGCAGCTTACTGGGCTGGACCAGAAATACTGAACTTCTTTTCCATCAGTGAAATCCACTTCCGGGTCAGAAAAAACTTCAAGTTCTGGAGCGGCAGGGCCTAGGAGGAGGTCAGGGCCTGAGCCTTCCTGGTTGGACCCCGCTACCCCCCATGTTTCTGGGTCTATCCTCACTTCCACCTAGCAGATCTTGAGTAACCTCTTTTGAGTCCCCACAAGTGTGTTGTGTGCAGTGGGGCCAGGCTGCTTCATCCACTGCACGTTAAATGTTTCCAATACCTTCCGGCCAAAGCTTAGCGTTGTCAGATCACTGACTTTGAATGTTGACCTGGTTCCTTTTGAACAGAGTAAAATCTATTGAAATTTAAGGTCACCTCTTTTCATGGATGGTGAAGAGGCAGGCTGTTCAGGCGCAACTGCCCTCAGGTCTGGAGGGCGGCGGAGGTCACTGTGGGTGGTGGGTGAATCCGGAACCTCTGTGGCTCTAGAATTTCAAATATTTCACTTTTTCTTTTGTAGTTTTTGTTTGTTGCTTGCTTTTTTTTTTTTTTTTTTTTACAATGGGAACTGGAATGTAAGATGCCAAACTAGCCTGTGGGGAACATGGATTTTCACAACAGTAAGCACAGCGTGTAGTTTCCATTTCTATTCCCTGTTCATGTGGGAGGCAGAGAAGGAAATCAGGTGCTCAGTTCCAGGGACACCACAGGACTAGGACATGTACAGTGAGGGTGGAAGGCAGAGGCATTGCTTTAGAAGAATAAAATTACTGCATGCACACATATATGTATGTATATGGATGTATGTACACAAACATGCATATTTATAGATTCTGTTCTCCCTCTATATAATTTTCTTTATTTCACACTTGATATGATTTTTTAAATTATACTTTATGTTCTAGGATACATGTATACAATATGTAGGTTTGTTACATATGTATACATGTGCCATGTTGGTGTGCTACACCCATTAACTCGTCATTTACATTAGGTATATCTCGTAATGCTATCCTTCTCCCCTCCCCCCACCCCACATCAGGCCCCAGTGTGGGATGTTCCCCTTACTGTGTCCAAGTGATCCCATTGTTCAGTTACCACCTATGAGGGAGAACATGTGGTGTTTGGTTTTCTGTTCTTGTGATAGTTTGCTGACAATGATGGTTTCCAGCTGCATCCATGTCCCTACAAAGGACACAGACTCATCCTTTTTTATGGCTGCATAGTATTCCATGGTGTGTATGTGCCACATTTTCTTAATCCAGTCTGTCATTGATGGACATTTGGGTTGGTTCCAAGTCTTGGCTATTGTGAATAGTGCTGCAGTAAACATACATGTGCATATGTCTTTATAGCAGCATGATTTATAATCCTTTGGGGATATACCCAGTAATAGGATGGCTGGGTCAAATGGTATTTCTAGTTCTACATCCTTGAGGAATCACCACACTGTCTTCCACAGTGGTTGAACTAGTTTACAGTCCCACCAACAGTGTAAAAGTGTTCCTATTTCTCCACATCCTCTCCAGCACCCGTTCTTTCCTGACTTTTAATGATTGCCATTCTAACTGGTGTGGGATGGTATCTTATTGTGGTTTTGATTTGCATTTCTCTGATGGCTAGTGATGATGAGCATTTTTTCATGTGTCTGTTGCCTGCATAAATGTCTTCTTTTGAGAAGTGTCTGTTCTTATCCTTTGCCCACTTTTTAATGGGGTTGTTTGTTTTCTTCTTGTAAATTTGTTTGAGTTCTTTGTAGGTACTGGATATTAGCCCTTTTTCAGATGAGTAGATTGCCAAAATTTTCTCCCATTTTGTAGGTTGCCTGTTCATTCTGATGGTAGTTTCTTTTGCTATGCAGAAGCTCTTTAGTTTAATTAGATCCCATTTGTCTATTTTGGCTTTTTTTGCCATTGCTTTTGGTGTTTTAGACATGAAGTCCTTGCCCATGCTTATGTCCTGAATGGTATTGCCTAGGTTTTCTTCTAGGGTTTTTTGGTTTTAGGTCTAACATTTAAGTCTCTAATCCATCTTGAATTAATTTTTGTGTAAGGAGTAAGGAAGGGATCCAGTTTCAGCTTTTGATTTATGGCTAGCCGGTTTTCCCAGCAGCATTTATTAAATAGGGAATCCTTTCCCCATTTCTTGTTTTTGTCAGGTTTGTAAAAGATCAGATGGTTGTAGATGTGTGGTATTATTTCTGAGGGCTTTGTTCTGTTCCATTGGTCTATAGCTCTGTTTTGGTACCAGTACCATGCTGTTTTGGTTACTGTAGCCTTGCAGTATAGTTTGAAGTCAGGTAGCGTGATGCCTCCAGCTTTGTTCTTTTGACTTAGGATTGTCTTGGCAATGCGGGCTCTTTTTTGGTTCCTTATGAACTTTAAAGTAGTGTTTTCCAATTCTGTGAAGAAAGTCATTGGTAGCTTAATGGGGATGGCATTGAATCTATAAATTACCTTGGGCAGTATGGCCATTTTCATGATATTGATTCTTCTTGTTCATGAGCATGGAGTGCTCTTCCATTTGTTTGTGTCCTCCTTTATTTCATTGAGCAGTGGTTTGTAGTTCTCCTGGAAGAGGTCCTTCACATCTGTTGTAAGCTGGATTCCTAGGTATTTTATTGTCTTTGAAGCAATTGTGAATGGGAATTCATTCATGATTTGGCTCTCTGTTTGTCTGTCATTGGTGTATAAGAATGCTTGTCATTTTTGCACAATAATTTTGTATCCTGAGACTTTGCTAAAGATGCTTATGAGTTTCAGGAGATTTTGGGCTGAGACGATGGGGTTTTCTAAATAGACAATCATGTCATCTGCAAACAGGGACAATTTGACTTCTTCTTTTCCTAACTGGATACCCTTTATTTCTTTCTCTTGCCTGATTGCCATGGCCAGAACTTCCAACACTTTGTTGAATAGGAGTGGTGAGAGAGGGCATCCCTGTCTTGTGCCAGTTTTTAAGGGGAATGCTTCCAGTTTTTGCCCATTCAGTATGATACTGGCTGTGGATTTGTCATAAATAGCTCTTATTATTTTGAGATACGTTCCATCAATACTGAATTTATTGAGAGTTTTTAGCAGGAAGGGCTGTTGAATTTTGTCAAAGGCCTTTTCTGCATCTATTGAGATAATCACGTGGTTGTTGTCTTTGGTTCTGTTTATATGCTGGATTACATTTATTGATTTGCATGTGTTGAACCAGCCTTGCATCCCAGGGATGAAGCTCACTTGATCATGGTGGATAAGCTCTTTGATGTACTGCTGGATTTGGTCAACGTATTTTATTGAGGATTTTTGCGTCAATGTTCATCAGGGATATTGGTCTAAAATTCTCTTGTTTTGGTGTGTCTCTGCCATTTTGGTATCAGGATGATGTTGGCCTCATAAAATGAGTTAGGGAGGATTCCCTCTTTTCTATTGATTGGAATAGTTTCAGAAGGAATGGTACCAGCTCCTCCTTGTACCTCTGGTAGAATTCAGCTGTGAATCTGTCTGGTCCTGGACTTTTTTTGGTTAGCAGGCTATTAATTATTGCCTCAATTTCAGAGCCTGTTATTGGTCTCTTCAAGGATTCAACTTCTTCCTGGTTTAGTCTTGGGAGAGTGTATATGTCCAGGAATTTCCCCATTTCTTCTAAGTTTTCTAGTTTATTTGCATAGAAGTGTTTATAGTATTCCCTGAGGTAGTTTGTATTTCTGTGGGGTCAGTGGTGATATCCCTTTATCATTTTTATTGCGTCTATTTGATTCTTCTCTCTTTTCTTCTTTATTAGTCTTTAGTAGTCTATCAATTTTGTTGATCTTTTCAAAAAATCAGCTTCTGGATTCATTGATTTTTTGAAGGGTTTTTTTGTGTCTTTCCTTCAGTTCTCTGATCTTAGTTATTTCTTGCCTTCTGCTGGCTTTTGAATGTGTTTGCTCTTGCTTCTCTAGTTCTTTTAATTGTGATGTTAGGGTGTCCATTTTAGATCTTTCCTGCTCTCTCTTGTGAGAATTTAGTGCTATAAATTTCCCTCTACACATTGCTTTAAATGTGTTCCAGAGATTCTGGTATGTTGTATCTTTGTTCTCATTGGTTTCAAAGAACATCTTTATTCTGCCTTCATTTTGTTATGTACCCAGTAGTCATTCAAGAGCAGGTTGTTCAGTTTCCATGTAGTTGAGTGGTTTTGATTGATTTTCTTAGTCCTGAGTTCTGGTTTGATTGCAGTGTGGTCTGAGAGACAGTTTGTTATAATTTCTCTTCTTTGACACTTGCTGAGGAGTGCTTTACTTCCAACTATGTGGTCAATTTTGGAATAAGTGCAATGTGGTGCTGAGAAGAATGTATATTCTGTTGCTTCGGGGTGGAGAGTTCTGTTGATGTCTATTAGGTCTGCTTGGTGCAGAGTTGAGTTCAATTCCTGGATATCCTTGTTAACTTTCTGTCTCGTTGATCTGTCCAACATTGACAGTGGGGTGTTAAATTCTCCCACTATTATTGTGTGGGAGTCTAAGTCTCTTTGTAAGTCTCTAAGGCCTTGTTTCATGAATCTGGGTGCTCCTGTATTGGGTGCATATATATTTAGGATAGTTAACTCTCCTTGTTGAATTGATCCCTTTACCATTATGTAATGACCTTCTTTATCTCTTTTGATCTTTGTGGTTTAATGTCTGTTTTATCAGAGACTAGGATTGCAGCCCCTGCCGTTTTTTTGTTTTCCATTTGCTTGGTAGATCTTCCTCCATCCCTTTATTTTGAGCCTATGTGTGTCTCTGCACGTGAGATGGGTCTCCTGAATACAGCAAACTGATGGGTCTTGACTTTTTATCCAATTTGCCAGTCTGTGTCTTTTAATTGGAGCATTTAACCTATTTACATTTAAGGCTAATATTGTTATGTGTGAACTTGATCCTGTCATCATGATGTTAGCTGGTTATTTTGCTCGTTAGTTGATGCAGTTTCTTCCTAGCATCGATGGTGTTTACATTTTGGCATGTTTTTGCAATGGCTTGTACTGGTTGTTCCTTTCCATGTTTAGTACTTCCTTCAGGAACTCTTGTAGGGCAGCCTGGTGGTGACACAATCTCTCAGCATTTGCTTGTCTGTAAAGGATTTTATTTCTCCTTCACTTATGAAACTTAGTTGGCTGGATATGAAATTCTGGTTTGAAAATTCTTTAAGAATGTTGAATATTGGCCCCCACTCTCTTCTGGCCTGTAGAGTTTCTGCCAGGAGATCTGCTGTTAGTCTGATGGGCTTCCCTTTGTGGGTAACGCGACCTTTCTCTCTGGCTGCCCTTAACATATTTTCCTTCATTTCAACTTTGGTGAATTTGACAATTATGTGTTTTGGAGTTGCTCTTCTTGAGGAGTATCTTTGTGGCATCCTCTGTATTTCCTGAATTTGAATGTTGGCCTGCCTTGCTAGGTTGGGAAGTTCTCCTGGATGATATCCTGCAAAGTGTTTTCCAACTTGGTTCCATTCTCCCTGTCACTGTCTGGTACACCAATCAGATGTAGATTTGGTCTTTTCACATAATCCATATTTCTTGGAGGCTTTGTTCATTTCTTTTTACTCTTTCTTCTCTAAACTTCTCTTCTCGCTTCATTTCATTCATTTGATCTTCAATCTCTGATACTTTTTATTCCAGTTGATCGAGTCAGTTACTGAAGCTTGTGCATTTGTCATGTAGTTCTCGTGTCATGGTTTTCATCTCTATCAGGTCGTTTATGGACTTCTCTGCATTGGTTATTCTAGCTATCCATTCGTCAATTTTTTTAAGGTTTTTAGTTTCTTTGTGCTGGGTTCATAGTTCCTCCTTTAGCTCTGAGAAGTTTGATCAACTGAAACCTTCTTCTCTCAACTTGTCAAAGTCATTCTCCATCCAGCTTTGTTCTGTTGCTGGCGAGGAGCTGCATTCCTTTGGAGGGGGAGGGGTGCTCTGATTTTTTGAATTTTGAGCTTTTCTGCACTGCTTTTTCCCCATCTTTGTGGTTTTATCTACCTTTGGTCTTTGATGGTGGTGATGTATGGATGAGGTTTTGATGTGGATGTCCTCTCTCTTTGTTAGTTTTCCTTCTAACAGTCAGGACCCTCAGCTGCAGGTCTGTTGGAGTTTGCTTGAGGTCTAGTCCAGTTAGGCTACTCCCAGTTGGGCTCTCCAGTTAGGCTACTCGGGGATCAGGGACCCATTTGAGCAGGCAGTCTGTCAGTTCTCAGATCCCAACCTCTGTGCTGGGGGAATCACTACTCTCTTCAAAGCTGTCAGACAGGGACATTTACATCTGCAGAGGTTTCTGCTGCTTTTTGTTTAGCTATGCCCTGTCCCTAGAGGTGGAGTCTACAGAGGCAGGCAGGCCTCCTTGAGCTGCAGTGGGCTCCATCCAGTTCGAGCTTCCTGGCTGCTTTGTTTACCTACTTAAGCCTCAGCAATGGCAGGTGCCCCTTCCCCAGCCTCGCTGCCACCTTGCAGTTAGATCTCAGATTGCTGTGCTAGCAATGAGAGAGGCTCTGTGGGCTTGGGACCCTCGTGCCAGGTGTGGGATATAATCTCCTGGTGTGCCGTTTGTTAAGACCCTTGGTAAAGCACAGTATTAGGGTGGGAGTGACCCGATTTTTCCAGGTGTTGTGTGTCATGGTTTCCCTTGGCTAGGAAAAGGAATTCCCTTCCCCTTGCACTTCCTGGGTGAGGCGATGCCTTGCCCTTCTTCAGGTCTCACTCGTTGGGCTGCACCCGCTGTCCTGTACCAACTGTCCAACATGCCCCAGTGAGATGAACCCAGTACCTCAGTTGGAAATACAGAAATCACCCATCTTCTGTGTTGCTCACGCTGGCAGCTGGAGGCTGGAGCTGTTCCTATTTGGCCAGCTTGGCGCCAACCTCACTTGATATGATTGCTAAATGTAAATACCTTTGAGACAAACGTGAATTGTGAAGGAATTTTAAAATGTCAGTGAAAAATGGAATTAAAAATAAAAATATAAATATCAACTTTATTTCTCAATATAATCTCTACTGAGGTCAAGACACTGCCTTAAGGGATGATCCCAACCATGCAGTCCATTACTAAAGAACTGAGGTTCATGGGAATTTAACCATGTCAATGTAGTCTTCTACTATTAACTAGAGAAAAATGGGTGCCCTTTACAGTTATTTTAAGATTAGGAAAAATAAGGTCAGAAGAAAGCAAATCAGGACTGTAATGTTGATGCCTAATAATTTCCCATGAAAACCCTTGCAAAATTACTGGTGTTTGATGAGAGGAAGGAACAGAAGTGTTGTTGTGGTGCAGAGGGACTCTCTAGTGAAGCTTTACAGGGCACTTTTCTGCAAAAGTATTTGCTAATTTTCTCTAAGAACTCTCCTACTAAGCAGATATTATGGTGCTTTGGTCCTATAGAACGTCAACGAGCAAAATGCCTTGAGCATCCCCAAAACCTCCGTGGTTTTTGCTTTGGGGAAGTTTGCTTTTGCTCTGACTGGGCCACTTCTACCTCTTGGTAGTCATTGCTTTAATTGTGCTTTGCCTTCAGGATCCTATTGATAAAGCCAGTTTCACTCCCTGTTATAATTCTTCAAAAGAATGCTTCAGGATCATGATTCTGCTTGTTCAAAATAGTCACCAATAGCTCTGCTTTTGTCCACAGCTGATCTAGGCACAAGGGTATTCGGGACTCATCAAATGTGAAGTTTCTCACCTTTCACGTTATAGTCAGTATTGCGTAAGCTGAACCAATTGATATGTCTGTGGTGTTGGCTATAATATCTCTTGTTAATTGTCAGTCCTCTTCAATTAGGGCATAGAAACA
>NW_022681203.1:0-16109 GCF_009764315.1 Trachypithecus francoisi | reverse complement strand
GATGGGAGGCGGTTTGGAACCTAGAATGGCAGCGCAGGACAGTACTGTTACCCCGAGTCCTTTGAGGGACACCGAAGTCCTGTGGGGAGCACTAAAGATCTCAAGATCTTCTCTTCTTTCAGGTCTGGGTTCTCCCAAATCTACTTCTCTGGTAGAGAAATCCTGAGCACTGATTAGCTCTTGCTTGTCTAAAACAATGACCTGTGTGAGTCAATACTTGTCTTCATTTTGATGTGTACATGTTATTTTTTAGGCCACGTAAGTCTTGTCATCATCTTCCCTGAAGATATTTACCATGAGAGAGTGCTCAGTTAACCAGTTCCTCAGTTCTTGCTCTTCCTGTCAAATGTGTGCCATTTCACCTGGCATCCTCCCTCTGTGGGCCACTGTAAATTCATTAGCACTCCTGTCATTATTGACCAAATTACTCAATGTCCTCTACGTGCCCATTTTTCTATTTTGGGCTTTGATATGTGGGAAAGCAGTCAAGTTCTTTGATGTACAGATATACACATTTCAGTTCAGTTTTGTCATTTGTTGAGGCCAAGGCAGTGGTTCCATTTGACCATTCATGAGAAGTCTTTGAAATTTTCCAGATATCTGAGTTTTTCAGCTCGGTAAAGTGAAAAATGGCATTGAAGGATCTAAACCTTCATGTAGGGTAAAATCACATGCTTTGTGTGAATTAGTCTGTTGGATTGAAACTTATAAACACAGAGGTCATGGATTTGGATAGAAAACCCTGAAAAATGAATACTATAAAATAATGATGTTACGTGCCCAAGAATCCTTTTGTTTTGTCAAAAGAAAGAAAAATGCTTATGGTAAGATTTGACATAATGAAATACGTGATGCTTAAAGACATTATTAATTTTATGAATAGTTTTCTTTTTTTTTTTTTTGAGACGGAGTCTCACTCTGTTGCTCAGGCTGGAGTGCAGTGGCGCTATCTCAGTTCACTGCAAGCTCCCTCTCCCAGGTTCACACCATTCTCCTGCCTCAGCCTCCCAAGTAGCTGGGACTACAGGCACCCGCCACCTCCCCCAGCTAGTTTTTTGTATTTTTTGTTTTTTGTATTTTTTGTATTTTTTTTTTTTTTTTTAGGCGGAGTCTCGCTCTGTCGCCCTGGGTGCAGCAGATCTCAGCTCACTGCAGCTCGCTCCCGTTTCCGCCATCCTGACTCCGCCTCCGAGTAGCTGGGACTACAGGCGCACCTCGCCCGGCTCTTTTTTTGATTTTTAGTAGAGATGGGGTTTCACTGTATACCCCATGGTCCGATCTCCTGACCTCGTGATCCGCCCGTCTCGGCCTCCCAAAGTGCTGGGATTACAGGCTTGAGCCACCGCGCCCGGCCTGTTTTTTGTATTTTTTTTTAGTAGAGACAGGGTTTCACCATGTTAGCCAGGATGGTCTTGATCTTCTGACCTCGTGATCCACCCACCTCGGCCTCCCAAAGTGCTGGGATTACAGGCTTGAGCCACCGCGCCCGGCCTTGTGAATAGTTTTCTAAAATTGAGACCGTATACCATATTTTAGATAAAATGTCTCGTGATTAAATTTTTAAATTCCTTCCAAGTGAAAATATTCTCAATTAGCACACATTCATTGAGAATTTATGAGGCAGATACCTCTTGGTTATTACATATTTAATATGGATTTAACAGAAGAACTTTATTAATTTTGTCATTTTCAAAAGGGTCAGATATTTAAGAAGTGTCCCAAAGCAGGCAGAAAGCTTTTTCTGTCTTGTAGTCTTCCTCAAAAATACGTAGACATTCTGCTGAATTCCCCTCCCCTGATAGCACAAATTTCTAGTCTATACACTGGTTATATTGCCCTTCTGCTGCAATGCAGTCTTTCATTTTCTAAGTCTTTTCTTTAATTTCCCCAGTAATATGTGGGTTTGCTGTTTCAGGAATTCCTAATGTTCAGGGATGTGGCCCCAGACTTCTCCCATCAGGAGTGGGAATACCTTGACCTGTTTCAGAAGACCTTGTACCAGGAGGTGATGGTGAATAACTATGGTAACTTGGTCTCACTGGATGTGTTTATCATCTGTAGGATGTGTGCTTTTTCCATTATGATTTTCAGAGCTGCCTTTCAAGAAACTAGCCTTCCTTCCTTCCTTCCTTCCTTCCTTCCTTCCTTCTTTCCTCTCTCACTCTCTCTCTTCTTTCTTTTGTTTAGAGATGGGGGTCTCATTATGTTGCCCAGGTTGGTCTCAAAATTCCTAGGCTCAAGCAGTCCACTCACCTCAGCCTCCCAGAGTGCTGGCTTTGTTTCCCTTGTGTTTATTGAAGTGATTTGAGCTTTATTGAGTCAGGAATGGCAGCACCATTCAACACTTTCATTGGTCATAAAGTTCCTTTCTCAGTGAGGAGGCTTGTGATGTGGAGAAGAAATGAGTATTTCAGTGTGAGACAGCCAGTGAACTGTGTGTTTCTTTCAGTACTACTCACCATGTTATTTTTCTTCTCTTTCCTCCCAGCTGAGGGACAAGCACTGTCCTTCCAGGATGCATCATTTTACATAGATTTGGATTAAAATCCACATATTGCAATCCACAATTGCACATAGATTCATATATATGGCCCAATTCCCTAAAATACGTTTGTTTGTATATGGCAAATACTTGAATACTCTCTGCCTGGGGCCATGCTTGACACAATCAGTGTGGTAATACTGAGTAATGTTTCTGTCATTATGAGATTTGAGTATGTTAAGGAAGACATAAAATTCACATGAAACAGGCCCTAAATGGGGAATAGGGTTTGTGTGTTTGAGGAGCAGCTGTTAGAGCAGAGCAGAGTTAGTGAGGGGTGATTTATAGGCTAAGAAGTCAATATGTTAGGAAGAATCAAGTCCTATATGATTTTTTTGTTTCATTGTTAAGAATTAGGATTGTCTGTGAAATGTAATTAGTTGCCATTAACTGATGATGTAGAACTTTTATTAATTTGTAAAAGATATAAACCTTTTAATTAAAGTTTAGACATATGCAAAATCCAGATTAAACCAATAAGATGGATCAGTTATTGACTTTCATGTCCTTTTGGCATATTTCTTTCCTTTTGTTTTTAAAAATACTCCTGAAGACTCATGGGTTGAATTCTTCTTCCTTTTGACTTTGCTATTCTGAACTTAATGTTTTCATTTTCATTGTAGTCTTCAAGTCTAACACTTCAGTTTTTAGTTTTTGTAATTCTGAATTCTGTTCTATCACATCTCAAAGTATTTTATTGTTTTGTAGCATATTTTTAAGTAGTGTGGTATACTTTTTTTCTGTATTGAGGCATTTGTTTGATGTGTATTTGAATTGTCTCTATGTCTGTCATTCACTATTTTCTTTTTTCTTATACTCTCTTGGATGGGGTTTGAACTTGCATCTCTTTTTTGGACATTTATATCTCAGATTAGTTTTTCTCAACCTTGGGCAAGGTGTTGTAGTTCTGGGTATTATTTCTAAGTTTGTGATTTCAGTGTGCTCTATTATCTTGTTTTGTTGTATTCACATTATCATGGTTGAGAGGTGAATGGAGGTATAGAGCACAGTTCTGTGTAGTGTCGTAATTGAATTGATATTAATCGAGTTTAAAGTTGTTACAAATTATGATGTTACTTAATTCCCAGGGAATTCAGTAAGAAAATAACTGAAAAAATATATATTGAGTAAAAAATCAACAAGGGAATTGAAAAGCTATCCTGGAAAATATCTATTTAATAGCAAATTATGCAGTAATAGAAGAATAGAGGAATAAAGGAGATGTAAGACATATAGAAAATAGCAGAATGTCAGGCATACTGTACTATATGATTGCATATATAGAGGTGGCTAGAGCAGTCAGATTCATAGACAGAAAGTACAATGGTGATTGCAAGTGGCTGGGTGTACAGGAGATGGGGAGACACTATTCAATGGGCACAAGGTTTCTTTAATCAAGATAAATAAGCTCTTGAGACCTGCTGTACCACATTTTCCCAATAGTCAAAAAATTAAGTGTTGTATACTTAAAAATGTAAGTGGCTAGATACCATGTTAAGTGTCCCTACTATAATTAAAAAAACAAACTCACCAGAAAAAATTTTGAATAAGTAGAAATATTAAAAGCTGTTGTTCATCCCAGGGATTACCTCATGTCTCTCAGTTTTCCCCTTGAATTTTCTGTAAATCACAATTTGTCTGAACTTCAAAAATGTTCCTGTAAAATGTTCCATGAAAAAAAAAAATAAAGGGATTTTTTCATCCTCAAAAACAATAACAGTGGCAGGGCATGGTGGCTCAGGCCTGTAATCCCAGCACTTTGGAAGGCTGAGCCTGGCAGATCACCTGAGGTCAGGAGTTTGAGACCAGCCTGGCAAACATGGTAAAACCCCGTCTCTACTAAAAATACAAAAAATTTAGCCAGGCATGGTGGCACATGCTTGTAATCCCAGCTACTTGGGAGGCTGAGGTAGGAGAATCACTTGAACCTGGGAGACGGAGGTTGTAGTGAGCTGAGATCGTGCCATTGCACTCCAGCCTGGGTAAGAAGAATGGAACTCCATCTCAAAAAAAAAAAAAAAAAGAAAAAGAAAAACAGTGACAGAGACATATTTGGGAATTTTTTTAATAGGTGGAACGTAAACAACACAAGCCTAAACATTCAGAGGGACAGAGAAGAAATGAAAAGGAAAATTAGAGAATACTTTGTATAGGATAAACAAACAAAACATACTAAAATTTATGGCATGTAGCTAAAACAGTGCTAGACAGATTTATAGCCATAAATGTCCCACATTGAGAAAGATTAAAGATCTCAAATCAGTAACGTAACTTGCTAAAACCCAACTTTCTAAAAACAAGGAAAGAGCAAATTAAACCTAAAATCACTAGAACTAAGGAAATGGTAACATTAGAATAGAGAAAAATGAAATAGAATATAAAAGGAGAATATAAAAATTCAACAAGCCAAAATACAGAAAATTGATAAACTTTTAGATATACTAACAAAATAAAAAAAAAGAAGACTGAAATTAGTAAAATCATGAATGAAAGAGGAACATATCTATTGAACTTACAGAAATAAAAAGAATTATAAGGAGAAGTTAAGAATAACTGAATGCGGACAAAGTAGAAAACTTAGATGAATGTTGAACTTCAAATAGAAATACAAAATACTAAATTTTACTTAAGAAGAAATAGAAAATCTGAAAAAGAAAAAAATCTTGGCTAGGTACGGTGACTCATGCCTGTAATCCCTGCACTTTGGGAGGCTGAGGCAGGTGGATCACAAGGTCAGGAGTTTGAGACCAGCCTGATCAACATGATGAAACCTTGTGTCTACTAAAAATACACAAATTAGCCAGGCATGATGGTGCACGCCTGTAGTCCCAGCTAGTCAGGAGACTGAGGAAGAGGATCACTTGAACCTGGGATGTGGAGGTTTCAGTGAGCTGAGATTGCACCACTGCACTCTAGCCTGGGCAACAGAGCAATTCCCCGTCCCGCAATACCTCTCCCAATGAAAACAAAAGAAATAAAGAAAAAAAAATCTCTCTTTCCTTTCTCTCTCTCTCTCTCTCTGTCTCCCCGCACTTACTCTCCTCTCCTCTCTTTACTCATAAAGAGATAAAATCAATAACCCAAAATTCCTATAAAAACAGGTGGAGGCCAGGTGCAGTGGCTCTTGCCTGTAATCCCAGTGCTTTGGGAGACCAAGGCAGGAGGATTCCCTGAGATCAGGAGTTCAAGACCCACCTGGGCAACATAGCAAGACCCTTCTCTACAAAAAATTTTTACAAAATTTGCCAGGCATGGTATTGTGCGGTGAACTATGATCACGCCACTGCTCTCTAGCCTGGGTGACAGTGAGAACCTGTTTCAAACAAAACAAAACAAAACAAAAAGGTTGGGCTTAGGTGGTTTTCATGGTTGAGTCTACCAAACATTTGTCTAAGAATTGACACCAGTGGTTCACAAAGTTTTCCAAAAGTAACCGATGAGGGAACATTTCTGAAAGTACTCTACAAGAGCAGTGTTTCAATGATAGCAAAATGAGACAAACTCAAAAACATATAAACGAATGTTTCTTGTGCACATAGGTGTGGAAACAACTAGAAAACCAAATGCAGCAACATAGAAAAGGCAGTATACATTGTAACCAAGTGGGATTTATCTCAAGAGTGCCAGGTTAGCTCAATAAAGGAAAATCAATTAAGGGAGCATATTCTGTTCCTGTAATTATGGACGATTACTTCATGATCACTCTAATAGATGCAGAACAGACATTTCCTGAAAATGCAACAGGATGAAAACAATAAAATAGGAATAGAAAGCAGTTTTCTTAACCTGCTACAAACCTTAAGCTCATGTACAAAAGCCCAGAGCTAACATAGTTAATAGGAAAACGCTTAAAGCTTTTCTCCAAAGATGAGAAACAAGATGTCTACTCTTTACATCTCTACTTAGCTTTGTAATGGAGGTTGTTCCCAGTCAATTAAGCAAGAAAATGAAATAAAAGGCATAAAGATTGGGAGTGAAGAACAAACAGTACCTCTATTAGGCAATGATAGGATCTTGACTATAGAAAATACCTGGGGCCAAACATAGTGGCTCATGCATTTAATCTTAGTAATTGGAAAACGGAGGTAGGATGACTTGAGCCTAGGAATTCAAGCCGAGCCTGGGCAACATAGTGAGGCCCACTCTACCAAAAAAGAAAAAAAAGTAGCTGGGAGAGTTGGCATGAGTCTGTGGTCCCAGCTACTAATGAGGAGGTGAGAGGATGACTTGAGCCTGTGTAGTCAGGGCTGCAATGAGCTGTGATTGTGCCACTGGGCCCCAGCCTGGGCAATGGTTTGACACTATCTTAGGAAAAAAAAAGGCTGGGCATTGTGGTTCACGTCTGTAAACCCAGCACTTTGAGAGGCCAAGCTGGGTGGATCACTTGAGGCCAGGAGTTGGAGACGACCCTGAGCAACATGGCGAAACCTTGTCTCTACCAACAATACAAAACTTAGCTGGGTGTGGTGGGATGCACCTGTGGTCCCAGCTACCCAACAGGCTGAGCACTTGAACCCAGGAGGTGGAAGTTGCAGTGAGTTGAGATTGCACCACTGACAAGGAACACACACACACACACACACACACACACAGTAGTATGACTAATAAATGTGTTTACCAATCTAGAAGAATTAATGATTATAAAAAAATTTTGTTAATGTGTATGCAATTATTCCAAAATCAAAGTGAAGAAAATCCATGTAGAATAGTATCAATAAAAATATACAGAAATGAGGCTGGGCACAGTGGATCACTCATGTAATCCCTGCTCCCAGCACTTTGAGAGGCCAGTGTGGGCAGATCACCTGAGGTCAGGAGTTCGATACCACCCTGGCCCCCATGGTGAAACCTGGTCTCTACTACAAATTCAGAAATTGGGGTGGATGTGGTGGTGCATGCCTGTGGTCCCAGCTACTCAGGAGGATGAGGCTGGAGAATTGCTTGAACCCGGAGTCAGAGGTTGCAGTGAGCCAAGATTGTACCACTGCACTCCAGCCTGCAAGACACAGTGAGACTCCATCTCAAAATATACACACACACCACACACACACACACACATATATATGCACATCCATGTATATATATATGAATGAATTTAACAAAAGTGTAACATTTGTACAGAGAACACTGGAAAATATCATGAATGAAATTATATTTCATTGAAATAAATTGAAAGACATCCCAGATTTATGGATCAGAACACTTAATATTGTCAAGGTAGTCGTATCTTTGGAATTGATGTAGAGTCATTGTGACCCTATCAGTTTCGATTGGTGTGTGTGCGTGCGTGTGTGTGTGTGTGTGTGTGTGTGGCTGGCTTTATGGCGGAAATTGACATGTGGATCCCGAAATATATACAGCTCTGCAATGGAGTCAGAATCGCCAAAAGAAGTGAACAAAAAAGAAAAAAAAAACCTAGAAAGTTTGCTGGCTAATATCTCCCAGTTTTCCTAGACAGAGTTATTAGTCACGGGGTATAAAGTTTTGGTTATACAAGATGATAAACTCCTAGAGATCTACTGTACAACAGAGTACCTATTGTTGTAACACCAAAGTTAAAAGTTTCCTAAGAGGGTGGAACTTATGTGCTGTCAAAATACACATACACAAAGATAGCAGGAGGAAGCTTTTGCAGGTGATACAGATGTTCATTGTCTGGACTGTGTTGAGAGTTTGAGGGGTGTATCCAAAGTCATCAAGTTGTACGCATCCAATATATATGGGTTTTTGTATATCAGTCATAGTATAATAAAGTGGTTTTAAAAAAAACCCTAGAAAGTAGGATGGTTCATGTTTTCCAATTTCAATACTTGCTAGGAAGCTGCAGTTATCAAGATTGTGATACTGACATAAGGATGGACCCACACTTATTCATGAAGTAGAATCAAGAGTCCAACATGTATGGTTCATTATTGATTGACAAGGGAGCCAAGTCAGGTCAATGGAGGAAAGAATAGTCATTTCAATAAATGATCCTGGAAGAAAAGGGCATCTCCATGCAAAAGAATGAAGTTAGTCTTTTTCCTTACATCATATGTAAACATTGACTCAAACTGAGTTAAAGACCTACTTGTAAGAAGTAAAGATCAATAACTTTTACAAGGAAATAGAGGAATAAATCTTCACACACACACACACACACACACACACGCACGCACACACACCAATCGAAAGAGAGAGGGCAAGAAACTCACAGAGACTGAGAGACAGAGAGAGAATCGAAAACGGGATATGCACAAACACATACACACACAGAGGGTCACACAGCAGTGGCCCAGAAACCAACACCCGCAGGCAGCCGCTGAGGCTACTGCGTTCGGCTCTCGACCGAGAACGACCCTCGGTGGAGAGATCAGCCCACGGGTCTGCAGGCCGACCCATCCTCGAGATCACAGGGGGGCACGACTTCTGGGGAGACTCACCCGAACAGCGTCTGGGCGGGCCTGAGGCTGGGATGCGGCGCTGCTGCCCCTGGACCCCGCCTGTGCTTTCCACATCCTGGTCAGCCCTTTGCCAGGACTCCTGGCATCCGGAGACAGTCCTGTCGACCCCGTGGAGAGGTCAGGCTGGAGCCTCGGAGCCCCGCCACCCAAGCACTGCCACGGAGGGCTCCTGTTTGCCTGGCCTCAAGGCGAGGTTCCTATGACAACCGTGGGAACCACTGTGACGCGAGCACCCGCCCGCCACTCGCGCATGCGCAGTGACTGGGCCGCCCCACGCTCCGCTGCCAGCAGTCAGGCTGCGTCCCCTTTAAAGGACGGCGGCCGCTGGGCGCCAGGGGCTCTCCTGCTGCAGCCTTGGCAGCGGCTGCATCCGGGGTCCTGAAGGCGGCCGCGTGGGAGAGGCGACCGCGGGAGGCGTCCCACGATCCAACCCCCAGGAGTCTCGACTTGAGAATATCCTTGAGCCCATTTCCACCAGGGGAGGGGGAGCTTCCTGGCGCCAGCTGGGGTCATCTCATGACCCCCCATCGGATCCGATTCTGGACCCCTACGGGGGAGAATGGTTTGGCTGAGCACATCACATCGACTGAGGCAGGCAGGGCCTGGCTGCAGCCCAGAACGATCCCATGAGCCTCAAGGCGTGGAGTCAGCTGAAATGTCACTGCGCCGTGAGCCCTCTGCCTGCCTCCTTTCCAAGAGCGGTGACCTGCCGCGCTTCTCAAGGGCCTGGGGCTCCTTCAAGCTGATCCCGCTTTCCAGGACACCTGTCAACAGGTCCAGGGGCGAATCCGAGGTGGAGCCAATGCGTGGCACTGGCGCACCCCGGAAGAGATGATGGAAGCATGTGTCCCTGAGGGCACACGGGCCGATTGTCAAAGTAACAACGGTGTGCTGGCATGTGCCCTGTGGAAAAGGGGCACAGGTGACCTTTCAGGGAATGCCAGGGAAAATCAAAGAACGTCTGGGATCTAGCAGCGGCCAAAAGTCTCATGGGGTCAGTCCACCCAGGAGCAGAGGGGGTCTCGTCCTCAGGAACGAGACTCGGTGTGCGGAGGAAATGCGACAGCACCTCTTCCAGAAGACAAGGACCTGTCTTTCAAAGGATGAGGGAGGCAGAGGGCTCAGAAGCTTCAGTGAACTTTCAGTGGACAGCACGCCTTGAGGCCCGTGGGATGATTGTGGGCTGCAGCGAGATCCTGCCTGCCTCAGTCCATGTGCTCAGCCCATCCATTCTCCCCCTTAGGGATCCTGAAGCGGGTCTGAAGCGGAGTCCTGAGACCCCACCAGGCGCCCTGAAGCCCCCGCACCCCCGGACGAAATGGGTTCAACCGAACAGAAGGTTTGGAGAGAAAAACAATCAGGACAGGGATCACCAGGAAGTGTGCACCTGATGGACTGGGAAGTCATCCTTTTGGAAGACATCCAGCCAGACCAAGAAGCATCCAGGCCCCGGAGAAACAGGCGATACACGGCCAGAGGGAGGACGGAGCAGAGGCCAGAGCCCAGGTGGGGTACAGCACCGTGCCACCGGCACGGGCTTTAAGGGGAAGGGTGCCAAAAGGGTGACTTGTGCAGTGAGGCCAGCGTTGCAGGGACTGGGATTGTGGCCATCTCCCATTCGCGGCTTCTTCTTTCAGCCTGTGTCTTGGTGTGGCTTGTTTTCTCAGAGAAGAGCCCGGAAAAGATCCAAGCCTCTTCTGTGATGTGGGCCTGCTCCTCTCCTGCAGGACAACGAGCTCCCGTGCGGCTTTTGTCCGTGGCTGCAGTGTGTTCGTCTTGCTCAACGAAAAGAGGCGGCACGGGCTGGGGATGAGGTTGCAACTACTCCGGGAGCAGGCATCTTCTCACGAGGTCGGGCCTTCACAAACCCAAAGTGGAACCGCCGCGAAAACGCTTGACAAGCGGACACATGACCCAGGCACAGACGCGGAGGGAGGCTCGCAAAGACAGGCGACATGCAGGAAATCGCTTTTAGGCGCAAAGGGCACTTTCCTCCACAAACACACACACACACACACACACACACACCCACACACACACACACACACAGTATTATGACCTAATAAATTTGTTTACCAATCTAGAAGAATTAATGATTATAAAAAAATTTGTTATGTGTGTATGCAATTATTCCAAAATCAAAGTGAAGAAAATCCATGTAGAAAGTATCAATAAAAATATACAGAAATGAGGCGGCGGCACAGTGGATCACTCATGTAATCCCTGCTCCCAGCACTTTGAGAGGCCAGTGTGGGCAGATCACCTGAGGTCAGGAGTCGATACCACCTGGCCACCATGGTGAAACCTGGTCTCTACTACAAATTCGACAATTGGGCTGGATGTGGTGGTGCATGCCGTGGTCCCAGATACTCAGGAGGATGAGGCTGGAGAATTGCTTGAACCCGGAGTCAGAGGTTGCAGTGAGCCAAGATTGTACCACTGCCACTCCAGCCTGCATGACACAGTGAGACTCCATCTCAATATATACATATATATATATACATATAACAACACCATATAAATGCACATACATGTATATATATGAATGAATTTAACAAAGGTGTAACATTTGTACAGAGAACTCTGGAAAATATCATGAATGAAATTATATTTCATTTAAATAAATTGAGAGACATCCCAGATTTATGGATCAGAACACTTATATTGTCAAGTAGTCGTATCTTTGGAATTGATGTAGAGTCATTGTGACCCTATCAGTTTCAGCTGGCTTTAGGACAGAAATTGACATGTGGATCCTAAAATATATACAGCTATGCAATGGAGTCAGATCGCCAAAATAAGTGAACAAGAAAGAAAAAACAAAACCTAGAAAGTCTGCGGGCTAATATCCCCAGTTTTCCTAGACAGAGTTATTAGTCCGGGGGTATAAAGTTTTGGTTATACAAGATGATAAACTCCTAGAGATCTACTGTAAAACAGAGTACCTATTGTTGTAACACCATCGTTAAAAGTTTCCTAAGAGGGTGGAACTTATGTGCTGTCAATACACATATGCAACGATAGCAGGAGGAAGCTTTTGCAGGTGATACAGATGTTCATTGTCTGGACTGTGTTGATAGTTTGAGGGGTGTATCCAAAGTCATCAAGTTGTATACATCCAACATATATGGGTTTTTGTATATCAGTCATAGTATAATCAAGTGGTTTTAAAAAAAACCCTAGAAATTGGGATGGTTCATGTTTTCCAATTTCAATACTTGCCAGGAAGCTGCAGTTATCAAGATTGTGATACTGACATAAGGATGGACCCACACTTATTCATGAAGTAGAATCAAGAGTCCAACATGTGTGGTTCATTTTGATTGACAAGGGAGCCAAGTCAGGCCAATGGAGGAAAGAATAGTCATTTCATAAATGATCCTGGAAGAAAAGGGTATCTCCATGCAAAAGAATGAAGTTAGCCTTTTTCCTTACATCATATGTAAACATTGACTCAAAATGAGTTAAAGACCTACTTGTAAGAAGTAAGATCAATAACTTTTACAAGGAAATAGAGGAATAAATCTTCACACACACACACACACACACACACACAGCAACGCACACACACCAATCGCAAGAGAGAGGGCAAGACACTCACAGAGAGAGAGACAGAGAGGAGAATCGAAAACGGGATACGCACAAACACATACACACACAGAGGGTCACACTGCAGTGGCCCAGAAACCAACACCGCAGGCAGCCGCGACTGCGAGGCTACTGCGTTCCGCTCTCGATCGAGAGAGAACGACCTCGGTGGAGAGATCAGCCCAGGGCCTGCAGGGCCGACCCATCCTCGAGATCACAGCGGGGGGCACGATTCTTGGGGAGACTCACCCGAACAGCGTCTGGGCGGGCCTGAGGCTGGGATGCGGCGCTGCTGCCCCCGGACCCCCCCTGTGCTTTTCCATCCTGGTGAGCCCTTGCCAGGACTCCTGGCATCCGGAGACAGTCCTGTCGACCCCGTGGAGAGGTCAGCTGGAGCTCGGAGCCCCGCCACCCAAGCACTGCCACGGAGGGCTCCTGTTGGCCCGCCTCAGGGCGTAGTTCCTAGGACAACCGTGGGAACCACTGTGACGACAGCACCCGCTCGCCGCGAGCACCCGCCCGCCACTCGCGCATGCGCAGTGGCTGGGCCGCCCCGCGCTCCGCTGCCAGCAGTCAGGCTGCGTCCCCTTTAAAGGACGGCGGCCGCTGGGCGCAGGGCTCTCCTGCTGCAGCTTGGCAGCGGCTGCATCCCGGGCGTCTGGAGTGGTCAGAAGGCGGCCGCGTGGGAGAGGCGACCGCGAGCGGCGTCCCACGATCCAACCCCCAGGAGTCCGACTGAGAATATCCTTGAGCCCACTTCACCAGGGGAGGGGGAGCTTCCTGGCGCCTGCTGGGGTCATCTCATGACCCCCCATCGGATCCGATTCTGGACCCCTACGGGGGAGAATGGTTGGCTGAGCACATCACATCGATGAGGCAGGCAGGGCCTGGCTGCAGCCCAGAACGATCCCATGAGCCTCAAGCGTGGAGTCAGCTGAAATGTCACTGCGCCGTGAGCCCTCTGCCTGCCTCCTTTCCAAGAGCGGTGACCTGCCACGCTTCTCAAGGGCCTGGGGCTCCTTCAAGCTGATCCCGCTTTCCAGGACACCTGTCAACAGGTCCAGGGGCGAATCCGAGGTGGAGCCAATGCGTGGCACTGGCGCACCCCGGAAGAGATGATGGAAGCGTGTGTCCCTGAGGGCACACGGGCCGATTGTCAAAGTAACAACGGTGTGCTGGCATGTGCCCTGTGGAAAAGGGGCACAGGTGACCTTTCAGGGAATGCCAGGGAAAATCAAAGAACGTCTGGGATCTAGCAGCGGCCAAAAGTCTCATGGGGTCAGTCCACCCAGGAGCAGAGGGGGTCTCGTCCTCAGGAACGAGACTGGGTGTGCGGAGGAAATGCGACAGCACCTCTTCCAGAAGACAAGGACCTGTCTTTCAAAGGACGAGGGAGGCAGAGGGCTCAGAAGCTTCAGTGAACTTTCAGTGGACAGCACGCCTTGAGGCCGTGGGGATGATTGTGGGCTGCAGCGAGATCCTGCCTGCCTCAGTCCATGTGCTCAGCCCATCCATTCTCCCCTAGGGGTCTGAAGCGGGTCTGAAGCGGAGTCCTGAGACCCCACCAGGCGCCCTGAAGCCCCCGCACCCCGGACGAAATGGGTTCAAACCGAAGCAGGTTTGGAGAGAAAAACAATCAGGACAGGGATCACCAGGAAGTGTGCACCGGATGGACTGGGAAGTCATCCTTTTGGAAGAATCCAGCCAGACAAGAAGCATCCAGGCCCCGGAGAAACAGGCGATACACGGCCAGAGGGAGGACGGAGCAGAGGCCAGAGCCCAGGTGGGGTACAGCACCGTGCCACCGGCACGGGCTTTAAGGGGAAGGGTGCAAAAGGGGACTTGTGCAGTGAGGCCAGCGTTGCAGGGACTGGGATTGTGGCCATCTCCCATTCGCGGCTTCTCTTTCAGCCTGTGTCTTTTGGTTGTGGTTTTCTCAGAGAAGAGCCCGGAAAAGATCCAAGCCTCTTCTGTGATGTGGGCCTGCTCCTCTCCTGCAGGACAACGAGCTCCGTGCGGCTTTTGTCCGTGGCTGCAGTGTGTTCGTCTTGCTCAACGAAAAGAGGCGGCACGGGCTGGGGATGAGGTTGCAACTACTCCGGGAGCCAGGCATCTTCTCACGAGGTCGAGGCCTTCACAAACCCAAAGTGGAACCGCCGCGAAAACGCTTGACAAGCGGACACATGACCCAGGCACAGACGCGGAGGGAGGCTCGCCAAAGACAGGCCGACATGCAGGAAATCGCTTTTAGGCGCAAAGGGCACTTTCCTCCACAAACACACACACACACACACACACACACACCCACACACACACACACAGTATTATGACCTAATAAACTTGTTTACCAATCTAGAAGAATTAATGATTATAAAAAAATTTTGTTTATGTGTGTATGCAATTATTCCAAAATCAAAGTGAAGAAAATCCATGTAGAATAGTATCAATAAAAATATACAGAAATGAGGCTGGGCACAGTGGATCACTCATGTAATCCCTGCTCCCAGCACTTTGAGAGGCCAGTGTGGGCAGATCACCTGAGGTCAGGAGTTCGATACCACCCTGGCCACCATGGTGAAACCTGGTCTCTACTACAAATTCGACAATTGGGCTGGATGTGGTGGTGCATGCCCGTGGTCCCAGCTACTCAGGAGGATGAGGCTGGAGAATTGCTTGAACCCGGAGTCAGAGGTTGCAGTGAGCCAAGATTGTACCACTGCACTCCAGCCTGCATGACACAGTGAGACTCCATCTCAAAATATACATATATATATATACATATACACACACACATATAAATGCACATACATGTATATATATGAATGAATTTAACAAAAGTGTAACATTTGTACAGAGAACTCTGGAAAATATCATGAATGAAATTATATTTCATTTAAATAAATTGAGAGACATCCCAGATTTATGGATCAGAACACTTAATATTGTCAAGGTAGTCGTATCTTTGGAATTGATGTAGAGTCATTGTGACCCTATCAGTTTCAGCTGGCTTTATGACAGAAATTGACATGTGGATCCTAAAATATATACAGCTATGCAATGGAGTCAGAATCGCCAAAATAAGTGAACAAGAAAGAAAAAAAAAAACCTAGAAAGTCTGCTGGCTAATATCTCCCAGTTTTCCTAGACAGAGTTATTAGTCACGGGGTATAAAGTTTTGGTTATACAAGATGATAAACTCCTAGAGATCTACTGTACAACAGAGTACCTATTGTTGTAACACCATCGTTAAAAGTTTCCTAAGAGGGTGGAACTTATGTGCTGTCAAAATACACATATGCAACGATAGCAGGAGGAAGCTTTTGCAGGTGATACAGATGTTCATTGTCTGGACTGTGTTGATAGTTTGAGGGGTGTATCCAAAGTCATCAAGTTGTATACATCCAACATATATGGGTTTTTGTATATCAGTCATAGTATAATCAAGTGGTTTTAAAAAAAACCCTAGAAATTGGGATGGTTCATGTTTTCCAATTTCAATACTTGCCAGGAAGCTGCAGTTATCAAGATTGTGATAC
>NW_022681202.1:0-22534 GCF_009764315.1 Trachypithecus francoisi | reverse complement strand
ATATGGATTCCTGATCGTGATATGTCAGATTCTCGTGTTCTCATCTTGTGTATAGAACACATTTGTAAATGCATCTGAAAGTTTTTGGATGTTATAGTGACTTAGAGAACTCCTGACATTTTGTGTGTGGAGGCCAGAGATATTTTAGCATTGTAATACATTAATTGGAGTCTCTGCAAAAAAAGAGCAAAATATGTGAATTTATGCTTTTCCCTGTTTGAATATGCAAAAAAAAATCACATTTTTCAGTTCATTACTTCTTGTACTCCAATTATACACATTAGACTTTCTAATTCTATCTTTCCTATCTCTTAATAGCCCCTTCCTCTTTTCAATCTCTATTACTTTCTACTTCATTCTGTATATTTTATTGTTATTTATTTCTCTGCATGTTATCTTTCTCTTGAGCAGTGTTTAATCTACTGTTTACATTTTTGGATGTTTATTTAAATTTATAAGTTTCTTAGTTTTAGTTATTTTACTTTTAGTTTCATTTTCTCTTTCTGATGTATTGATTTATAAAAATATCTTAAAATTGTCCAGTTTTGTGATTTGATCCCTTATGTTCTTAAACAGTTCACAAGTAGTTTTTAAAAATATATTCATACAATATTCTAACACTTTTAGTCTTGGGTGGTCTAAATCAGTTTTTTATCATTTATGTAAATTCATCAAAGTAGCTTGCCTTTTTGTATATTCATCTTGATTGTGCTTCCTTTTTTAACATTGTTTGTTTTTAACTATGGAACTTCTAAGACTTAAATGGGAATTTCAATAGTGTTCCTGCTTACAGGGCTTGTTTTTACCTTTTTCTTTTTTTATTTTATTTTATTTTTTCTGAGACGGAGTCTCCCTCTGTTGCCCAGTTGGAGTGCAGTGGCATGATCTCACTCAATGCAACCTCCACCTCCAGGGTTCAAGCGATTCCCTGCCTCAGCCTCCGGGAAGCTGGGACTACATGTGCATGCCACCACATCCAGCTAATTTTTTTGTATTTTTAGTAGAGATGGAGTTTCACCACGTTAGTGGGATGGTCTCCATCTCCTGATCTCGTGATCTGCCTGCCTTGGCCTCCCAAAGTGCTGGGATTACAGGCGTGTGCCACCACTCCCGGCCACGTTTACCATTTTTAAAGAGGTAACAAAGGGAGTGATACTGATCTGTGACTACATCAGCCCTCTTAAACAATTTGAGTTCTGTTGTAGGAGTTTCTTACCTCATTGTTGCTCAAGAATCAGTAATGCCAATAGCAATATTATCAGGCTAACCTCCTTTTTACAGATAACCTAATGTGCTGAACATATGGGTTGGAGGACAGCCCTGGCAATATTTATCAATATCATGTAAAATAACTGACCTCACAGAAAGACTATCATATGCACGGTATAATTGTTCTACACTATCAGTGTCTTTTAGAACGTACAGCCATACGTGATGCTGGTAGCAGGAGCTAGATGTTTAACTTCCTGCTTTCTACAACACCTAATTCTACAATTTTTCATTTCTCAGTACCCAAAGGACTCCAGTTGTTTTTGTCACAATCATGACAATTCTGTTAGATTAGTAAACTCTATTATCCTACTTCTTAAATGCTTTGGGGGAAAAAAAAAACCCTACCAGCTTATTTTAAATAGAGAAAAGCAGTGAATACAGAAGTTCCTTGAGATTCATATTAACAAATTTTAATGAAAAATATTAATTATAAAGCAACTCTAGGTTGAATTATAGTCACCCATAGTATAAAGAACTACTAAATGAAGCCACACAGATGGTCTCTGTGAAAACTCACAGAGTATAAATTGTGTTTATTAACTTAATCTTCAAAAGGACCTTATATTCCTCATATCTTGATTTGGGTAATAATGTATGTCACATTTGCAGGATGTTTCTATCTCCTGTGGATATTTTTTACCTGAAAGCCCGTTGGGAAAACAATAATCATTATAATTCACAGATTTCACGTGGACCTTGTACTTTCAACTTCTCCCTTCTATACTCCACCATGCATTCTGTCATTTATAACAAAACTTTCATTAAGATGTACTGCATAAAAGCAATTTTTATTTCTACTACTCTACCAATATGTGTAACTTTAAATATTATTTAGGTAAATAAAGCTTCTAACTGAAATTGGAAGACTAATTGCACAAATGGCAACAATTCAGTATAAGTCCTTCACGCATTCACTTTATCTTCATCAGCAGGAATAGCAATGAAAAATGAAAGGAGATGAAATGTTCACTTCAGAACTGATGATAATTATAAGTGAATAAAGTTGATCAGAATAGTTTCATCAGAAAAGTATAGACCTTAAGGATTTGTTACACACTTTTGTCTACTGTGAATAGAATCTATACTGGGGAATAACAGAACTCATAGGGAACATAGTATTTTAAAATAGGGATCTGCCTGCATACTGAAACCATTCCATCATATGTTAGCACACTCAGTGTGCCCTTTATAGATGGTGTTTCCACTGGCACATCATAACCTGAAGTCAATGAGGGAAAAATCTCTTCATTTCAAAGGCTATGCACTTATAGCAAAATGACATGAGATTACTGGGTCATTCTTAGAGTTTGCTCAAAAATGTTTTTATATTTTAATTCATTTAAACACATAGCAACCCATAATTAGTGTTGAATTTATATTATCATGCTTATTATTTCACCACTAACAAGTTTTCAAGAAAAAAAACCAGAAGTTCAAAAATCCATGAATATCACTATACAAAATGGACTGTAATATTTGAAAAGTACAAATTATTTCTCCTTCCCTGTTTTGTTTGCTAGTAGATTTTGGGAAGTGATGAGTTAGTGAATGAATTATAGTATTCGTAATTCATACTTCACTTTAATATCCCCTGTCACCTCAAATAGTAATCATTTATCTGAATATATTTCCTGGCTTAAGTTACCACTGCCTTAAAACAGGTGAAAAGTAACATACATTTTCTAATCTAAAGAAGACTTTAACTTTCTCAATTCTTTCTTTGGAAGAGGATTTTTTTATCATAAGTGAGGTTGCATATATAAAAATAGTGGGGGCATTTGTCTACGTGTTTGGAGACTGGAGAACAAGTGAAAGAGTTAGAGTATGTTCTTTTATTTAGATGATCAGATTGGTAAGTCTTCTGAAATGCAAGGCAAAAGTTCAAAGGTTTTAAGCGTAACCACTAGAATTGGATTATTCTTTTAAAATTATTTTAGCTAGTCCCAATTATTACATGAACACTGAGATAGGCATTGGAAATATTATGTATCTGTGTGTGTGTACTTCTGTGTTTTATATTTAGTTTTGGTAGTTTTTATCTTTCGAGCAGCATTCTATTTCATCTAAGATATCAAATACAAATCTGTGGGTCTAGAAATGTTTATACTCTTCATTTATTAGCATTTTAATATAGTCAGTAGTGATGGGCTCTCTTTTGTCCTTTGTATGTGTTATTTATTTATTTATTTTTATTTTATTTTTGAAATTGATCATTGTATCTTCCCTCTTTTATTCGGGGTTAACAGGGCTAGGGACTTATTTTACTAATCCTTTCAATAAACCATCTTTGGAGCCAGAGAGAAAGGCCAGGTGACCTACAAAGGGAAGCCCATCAGACTCACAGTGGGCCTCTCAGCAGAAACCGTACAAGCCAGAAGCAATTGGGGGCCCACATTCAACATTCTGAAAGAAAAGAATTTCCAACCCAGAATTTTGTATCTGGCCAAACTAAGCTTCATAAGTAAAGAAGAAATAAGATCCTTTTCAGAAAAGCAAATGCTGAAGGAATAAGTCACCACCAGGCCTGCCTTGCAAGAGCTGCTGAAGGAAGCACTAAATACGGAAAGGAAAAACCATTGCCAACCACTACAAAACACACTGAAGTACACTGACCAGTGACATTAGGACGCAACCACATAAACAACTCTGAAAATAGCTAGCTACATCATGATGACAGGATCAAATTCATGCACAACAATATTAACCTTTAATGTAAATGGGCTAAATGCACCAATTAAAAGACACAGACAGCATGGCAAGCTGGACAGAGTGAAACTCCATTGGTATGCTGTCTTCAAGAGCCCCATCTCATGTTCAAAGAGACACATAGGCTCAAAATAAAGGGATGGAGGAAGATTTACCAAGCAAATGGAAAAGAGAAAAAAAAGCAGGGGTTGCAATCCTAGTATCTGATGAAATAGACTTTAAACCAACAAAGATCAAAAATTACAAAGAAGGGCATTACATAATGATAAAGGGTTCAATTCAACAAGAAGAGCTAACCATCCTAAGTACATATGCACCCAATACAGGAGCACTCAGATTCATAAAGACCTTCAAAGAGACTTAGACTCTCACACAATAATAGTGGGAGACTTGAACACCCCCACTATCAATATTGGAGCATTAAGACAGAAAATTAACAAAGATATTCGGGACCTGAACTCAGCTAGAGATCAAGTGGACTTGATAGATATATAGAGAGCTCTCCACCCAAAAACAACAGAATATACATTCTCATGGACACACAGTACTTACTCAAAAACTGATCACATAATCTGAAGTAAAATATTCCTCAGCAAACGCAAAACAACTGAAATCATAACAGTGTCTCAGACCACAACATAATAAATTAGAACTCAACGTTAAGAAACTCACTCAAAACCACACAACTACAAGGAAATTAAACAACCTGCTCCTGGATGACTCCTTGGTAAATAATGAAATTAAGGCACAAATCAACAAGTTATTTGAAACTAAAGAGAACAAAGAGACAACATACCTGCATCTCTGGGATGCCTAAAGCAATGTTAAGAGGGAAATTTATGCCCTCATCAAAAAGCTGGAAAAATTTCAGGTCAACAACCTAACATCACAACCACAAGAATTAACGAACCAAGAGTAAACAAATCCCAAAGCTTGCAGAAGACAATAAATAAACAAGATCAAAGCAGAACTAAAGGAAAGGGAGACACAAAAAGCCTTTCAGAAAATCAACCAATCCAGGAAATGGTTTTTTGAGAAAAAAATAAAAATAAAATAAATAGATTACCACTAGCTAGACAAAGAGGAAAAGAGAGAAGAATCAAATAGACACAATCAAAAATGATAAGGGAGCTATCACTACTGACCCCACAGAAATATAAACAACCATGAGAGAATACTATAAACACCTCTATGCACATGAACTATAATAGAACATCTAGAAGAAATGGATAAATTCCTGAACACAGACACCCTCCCAAGACTGAACTAGGAAGAAACTGAATCCCTGAATAGCTCAAAAACAAGTTCTGAAATTGAGGCAGTAATAAATAGCCTACCAATCAAAAAAAGCCCAGGACCAGATGAATTCACTGCTGAATTCTACCAGAGGTACAAAGAAGAGCTGGTACCATTTTTACCGAAACTATTCCAAACAATTGAAAAGAAGAGACTCCTCCCTAACTCATTTTATGAGGCCAGCATCATCCTCATTCTAAAACTTGGCATAGATATTAAAAAAAGAAAGAAAGAAAAAAAAAAGAAACTTCAGACTGATTTCCTCTATCGTTTTCCCGTTTTTCAATTTCATTGCTTTCTGCTCTAATTTTAATTATATATTTTATTCTGCTTGCTTTAGGCTTAAATTGTTCTCTCTCGGCCGGGCGCGGTGGCTCAAGCCTGTAATCCCCAGCACTTTGGGAGGCCGAGACGGGCGGATCACGAGATCAGGAGATCGAGACCATCCTGGCTAACACGGTGAAACCCCGTCTCTACTAAAAATACAAAAAAAAACTAGCCGGGCGAGGTGGCGGCGCCTGTAGTCCCAGCTACTTGGGAGGCTGAGGCAGGAGAATGGCGTGAACCTGGGAGGCAGAGCTTGCAGTGAGCTGACATCTGGCCACTGCATTCCAGCCTGGGTGACAGAGCAAGACTCCGTCTCAAAAAAAAAAAAAAAAAAAAAAATTGTTCTCTCTCCCTAGTTTCCTAAGGTAGAAATTTGGATTATTGATTTTAGATCTTTCTTTTTTCTTATATATGAATTTAATGTTTTAATGGAGAATAGGCCTTTGTTATGAACAATTCTCTGGCCATATTTTATATGGTTACCTTTCTATTCCCTGTGTCAGTCCATAAGGAGACCTTTCTTGACTCTATCATTGGTATCTGATGAAGTTCCCAATGGCAAATATTTATGAGTTTGGGACCTGCCCCCACCTCCATGACTTTTGTCCACTCTCAAAGGAGCCTCCAGTCATTCATTCCAATTACCATTTATATGTTCCTGCTAGTTTATGGCTTCAGGTAAGCAGATATCAACTATTAGTCTAAAATAGCCTATATCTGTAGATTTCCCAGTAGTGATTATTGTGTGATCTCCATTCAGTAAGAATGGAATGACAACTTCAAAACTCTTTACATGTCAAAGCTCCCCCTATTCATTTTAATCTTTTGGTTAATTATCTAATACCATGTTTGTAAAAACTGAATGCTATATATATACACACCACACACATATATGTGTGGTGTGTGTGTATACATATATATTCAATATATACAATGGAAAGAAATGTCTGTCCATACAAGTAGATACTACTACTTATTATAACGAATATAAAGCAGTGTGTAGAGGGATTTATAGCACTAAATGCCCACAAGAGAAAGCAGGAAAGATCTAAAATTGACACTTTAACATCACAATTAAAAGAACTAGAGAGGCAAGAGCAAACACATTCAAAAGCTAGCAGAAGGCAAGAAATAACTAAGATCAGAGCAGAACTGAAGGAGATAGAGTCACAAAAAACCCTCCAAAAATCAATGAATCCAGGAGTTGGTTTTTTGAAAAGATCAACAAAATTGACAGACCACTAGCAAGACTAATAAAGAAGAAAAGAGAGAGGAATCAAATAGACGCAATAAAAAATGATAAAGGGGATATCACCACCGACCCCACAGAAATACAAACAACCATCAGAGAATACTATAAATGCCTCTACGCAAATCGACTAGAAAATCTAGAAGAAATGGATAATTTCCTGGACACTTACACTCTCCCAAGACTGAACCAGGAAGAAGTTGAATCCCTGAATAGACCAATAACAGGCTCTGAAATTGAGGCAACAATTAATAGCCTACCCACCAAAAAAAGTCCAGGACCAGATGGATTCACAGCTGAATTCTACCAGAGGTACAAGGAGGAGCTGGTACCATTCCTTCTGAAACTATTCCAATCAATAGAAAAAGAGGGAATCCTCCCTAACTCATTTTATGAGGCCAACATCATCCTGATACCAAAGCCTGGCAGAGACACAACAAAAAAAGAGAATTTTAGACCAATATCCCTGATGAACATCGATGCAAAAATTCTCAATAAAATACTGGCAAACCGGATTCAGCAGCACATCAAAAAGCTTATCCACCATGATCAAGTGGGCTTCATCCCTGGGATGCAAGGCTGGTTCAACATTCGCAAATCAATAACGTAATCCAGCATATAAACAGAACCAAAGACAAGAACCACATGATTATCTCAATAGATGCAGAAAAGGCTTTTGACAAAATTCAACAGCCCTTTATGCTAAAAACGCTCAATAAATTCGGTATTGATGGAACGTACCTCAAAATAATAAGAGCTATTTACGACAAACCCACAGCTAATATCATACTGAATGGGCAAAAACTGGAAAAATTCCCTTTGAAAACTGGCACAAGACAGGGATGCCCTCTCTCACCACTCCTATTCAACGTAGTGTTGGAAGTTCTGGCTAGGGCAATCAGGCAAGAGAAAGAAATCAAGGGTATCCAGTTAGGAAAAGAAGAAGTCAAATTGTCCCTGTTTGCAGATGACATGATTGTATATTTAGAAAAAACCCATCGTCTCAGCCCAAAATCTCCTTAAGCTGATAAGCAACTTCAGCAAAGTCTCAGGATACAAAATTAATGTGCAAAAATCACAAGCATTCTTATACACCAGTAACAGACAAGCAGAGAGCCAAGTCAGGAATGAACTTCCATTCACAATTGCTTCAAAGAGAATAAAATACCTAGGAATCCAGCTTACAAGGGATGTAAAGGACCTCTTCAAGGAGAACTACAAACCACTGCTCAGTGAAATCAAAGAGGACACAAACAAATGGAAGAACATACCATGCTCATGGATAGGAAGAATCAATATCGTGAAAATGGCCATACTGCCAAGGTTATTTATAGATTCAATGCCATCCCCATCAAGCTACCAATGAGTTTCTTCACAGAATTGGAAAAAACGGCTTTAAAGTTCATATGGAACCAAAAAAGAGCCCGCATTGCCAAGACAATCCTAGGTCAAAAGGACAAAGCTGGAGGCGTCACGCTACCTGACTTCAAACTATACTACAAGGCTACAGTAACCAAAACAGCATGGTACTGGTACCACAACAGAGAAATAGACCAGTGGAACAGAACAGAGTCCTCAGAAATAATACCACACATCTACAGCCATCTGATCTTTGACAAACCTGACAAAAACAAGAAAGGGAAAGGATTCCCTATTTAATAAATGGTGTGCTGGAAAATTGGCTAGCCACAAGTAGAAAGCTGAAACTGGATCCTTTCCTTACCCTTATACGAAAATTAATTCAAGATGGATTAGAGACTAAATGTTAGACCTAATACCATAAAACCCTAGAAGAAAATCTAGGTAGTACCATTCAGGACATAGGCATGGGCAAGGACTTCATGTCTAAAACACCAAAAGCAACGGCAGCAAAAGCCAAAATTGACAAAGGATCTCATTAAACTAAAGAGCTGCACAGCAAAAGAAACTACCATCAGAGTGAACAGGCAACCTACAGAATGGGAGAAAATTTTTGCAACCTACTCATCTGACAAAGGGCTAATATCCAGAATGTACAAAGAACTCAAACAAATATACAAGAAAAAAACAAACAACCCCATCAAAAGTGGGGAAAGGATATGACAGACATTTCTCAAAAGAAGACATCCATACAGCCAACAGACACATGAAAAAATGCTCATCATCACTCGCCATCAGAGAAATGCAAATCAAAACCACAATGAGATACCATCTCACACAGTTAGAATGGCAATCATTAAGAAGTCAGAAACAATAGATGTTGGAGAGGATGTGGAGAAATAGGAACACTTTTACACTGTTGGTGGGATTGTAAACTAGTTCAACCATTATGGAAACAGTATGGCGATTCCTCAAGGATCTAGAACTAGATGTACCATATGACCCAGCCATCCCACTACTGGGTATATACCCAAAGGATTATAAATACTCTACTACAAAGACACATGCACACGTATGTTATTGCGGCACTATTCACAATAGCAAAGACTTGGAATCAACCCAAATGTCCATCTGTGACAGACTGGATTAAGAAAATGTGGCACATATACACCATGGAATACTATGCAGCCATCAAAAAGGATGAGTTTGCGTCCTTTTAGGGACATGGATGCAGCTGGAAACCATCATTCTTAGCAAACTATCACAAGAAGAGAAAACCAAACACCGCATGTTCTCACTCATAGGTGGGAACTGAACAATGAGATCACTTGGACTCGGGAAGGGGAACATCACACACTGGGGCCTATCATGGGGAGGGGGGAGGAGGGAGGGATTGCATTGGGGAGTTATACATGATATAAACGTTATGCACATGTACCCTAGAACTTAAAGTATAATAAAAAAAATAAAAAAAAAATAAAAAAAAAATAAAAAAAAAAAAAAAAAAAAAAAATTATAACGAATAATCAGTGATCTTAGTGGGTAAGTGGTCTAGTAATTAATTACAATCAGATACAAGTGGCCATGTTTTAAGACTTATTCCCAGAAACTCATTTGTCTGTTCATTAGGGCAAACCTAAAACTCCATCCTGGAAATAACCATATTTTGATAAATATTTTAATTTTAAAATTAAATTTATAAATAAATTAGTGATAACAACAAAAAGATTTATTCTGTGTTGACTCCCTACCTTCTATTCCACTCCTTAGTTATAACCTCATAACATTGTTACTGTTTTTTCATATTGTAGTGGTTGCCATGAGAACTATGTACCTTGTTTAGGCATGATTATTATATAGATCCTACCTTATACTCACTTTCTGATGTTATTAAAAGAATATCACGCTTATTCACAGCAGGATCAATTGATAAATACAGCTCTGAATTGAAAGGAGCTTTACTTTGTCTTGAACATTCTACCAGCTTTACTTTGTCTTGAACATTCCACCAATCTACTGTATGAAAGTTCAGCTATGAGAAAGGAACTTTATGAAGGATTTTCTAAAATCTATCAATTCATACTTTCTCCCGACAGTCTAAAATTGATCCCTTAACACAAGGTAAGATGAGGATAATAGCTAAACAATAGCAGGTAGATATCCAGTAGAACTTCTTTCACTGAATTGAATTTTGCTGAAATGTTCTTAACCACACTGAGGGCTATTTAAAGACATGATGCCACATATATCATTGCTATGGGCCCTAAAATGACGCTGTTGAGAAAGATCGTGACATTGCATAATATCCTCGCCTTGGGGGCCATCTGACAAATTATTTGCATCAGGAAATGTTATGCTTTTTAGAAATTTGGTTTGGTTTCATCATATTCATTCAGAACCTAATGTAACGGACTACCTTTCCCACCTGGCTTTCATGACTATGAAGGTTGAAGTCAAATTGATACATTTCAAATCTAGCAAATATGTGCAACTCCATAGTTTTCATTTTATTACAAGTTTCAGTCATGCCTTGACCTACCCTCTTTATACTTGTTAGTTGTCTAATTTATCCTATTTTGAAAGATATTTAATATAGCATAATATGAACTTATATACCTATATGAAAAACATATGTTCAAAAATGTTTGTAATACTGTATAAGGTATCATAACTATTAAAATCTGAGATAGAGGCATAAAGTAAACACGAGAGTCGAAAAAGAAAGCAATGGCCCAATTATTATAGAGAAAGTCTAGGGAGGATTTCAGGAGGCGCATCTTGACAAGTGAATAGGATTCATCTGGCTGAAGAGGGAGGCAGGCATTCTTCCAAGGGCACAGTAAATGATCATGGGAAGCACAAGTAAGAAAGTACTTATTTCTTAACTGGGCAGAAACAACTGCATAAATGGGAGTATAAATCCTTATGCAGCATAAACTGAAAAGAAATTCACCTCCTTTTAAAGAATGATGTCTATCAAAGCCACTCTGTTTTAGCTCACTGTGCTTGACTAAGCAAAAGCTGAATAGTAGAAGATTGAATCAGCTTACCTTGACATACTGAAACGGCTGTGTGGGAACTTAAATTCCACTATCTGAAAGGTAACAAATACATACTCATATTTAACTAGAATTAATCATTTATTATATAAACAGATTTTTCATTCAGACTATACATTTTCTTCATTTTTTTCAAGGTGGTTTCAGTTTAACAGTTTTTTGTTATGTGCTTATGCGTATTTTTGGTTTCAGTTGTAATGAAATTAAATTTGTCAGTCAGTTATTTTATGGTTTGTGGATTTTGCATCCTCTTTGAAAAAATTTTTAGACGAAATTGGCTTATATGATCGTGTAAGGGAAAGACTAAGTGTAACTTTGTTCTGACTGAATATCCAATTATTCCAACATCATTTGTTGAGGAGACCCTCATTCTGTTCCATTGGTTGGATTCTTTTCACATATGTTAATTTTCCTGTCAACTGATTACTCTTCTGGTATTTATTGATTCTAATTTTATCCATATACACATTTATTCTCCTTTATAAATATTTCATATCATTTTGAATAGTGGGTTTACTTAGTGATCTCAATTTTACTTTATGATACTATTTCTATTAGATTTTGTATTTTAATTTTAAATTTTACTGATACTTTATGAGATCATTGACTTTTTGATTGCTATTTTTATAATGACAAGTCTAGACTGTTCATGAAGATTTAGATCATAATGTTCCCCCAATAGACTGGAACACAATATCAATTTCAATTATTAAGATTAATTTAAGTAAAAATAAAATTAAATTCATTTATATTGAAAGGAATTAGCATAGTTTAAAGACTATACTCTGAATTTTTGAAAATATTTTAGAACACTAGAAATTAATGGCAATAGGTTGTGCTATAAGGGTTATTAACATTTACGGTATATTAGACAACATCACTGCAGCAAAAGACAGTCTAACTGAGATAAAGTGTTCATTATCTTCAAAGAGATAAAACAGCATTTTCTTATAACCATTTGCATCTAAACAAAATAATTGAATTTTATATCTCAACCATCTTTTGAATGAAACAGAAACTAGTATTTAAAAATTGTCATGGCACTACTAACAATCCTGACAATCCTTCTGTCCCATGAGATACTCTAAAACACTGACAAATACAATAATTTTTTTCAGGTATAGTTTTCTGATGCCACTGAATCTGTTCATAAAAGAAAAAAGTAGGTTTATAAACTTCCATTATTGTTGTTTCTCTATTACCAATAGAGTATTATATTTATATAAAGGGAAAATGAGAGATCACACAATTCTTTCTTTAATGTCTATGGCAATAATTAAAGAGGATCTATTTGTCGCTAGGAATAAGATGAATAGCATCTTTTTCAACATTCTCCCGTCTTGTTCACCTGAAACCTCTGCCTCTACTTAGGTAACTAAGTAGAGTACGGTATTAACTAGTGAGAACTGACTGCACTAAAAATCAGGAGAATCTAGTTCCCAGACCCTGTTTTTCCCAAATTTAGCAGGGCAACCTTAGTTAATGGCTATAATTTTTACCTTAGTATCATCTATGGTAACATGAAGACTTACAAATAAATATTTATGAATGTTGGTATATATATATATATAATATTAACAAGTGTCTCAAGTATAAGCAACATAGATTTAAAATTCAATAAATAAATAATTAAATAAAATGCAAATCTTGGTAATTAAGAGTATCAGTAAGTTATAGTACCTAATTATGACCTACTGATGTACGAATAATGATGACCAAGGGAAAGTATGTTTGCTTTGATGTTTTCTCTCAAAATTTACTGTAAACAACATGAGAAAATATACCATCAAATATGCAAGGAAATTATTGAAACTTGGACAGTGAAATATGAAGATACTGAAGGTAGGATAAGGTGCATGCTGAGAGTCAGTCCATGCCTTTTAGACCTCAAGTTTGATGTAGTTTATTTCAGAGTTTGCCTGTCTTGACTAATAACCCATGATGACAGCTAAAATCTTAAGCCTGTGGATTAGCCACATGGTGCTAGAAGAAGACTAGGAGATGTTTCCATAAACCTAGATGAATAATAGAAGAGCAGGAGAGTAGCAGTTGGAGAATCCATGCAGCCAACCCATTCCTAAGGCACACACAGTCTCCAGAATGAGGGAGATTGCTGTAGATGAAGTTTACTTAAGTTTTGTGTAGTTTGCTCTGTGTATGTTTTACACCTCCCTCCATGTGAAAAACAAAAATACGAAGCACATATTGAATTTCAGTTAATTGGTGTGCTTTTCATAGTGCTATGGGTTAGTAATTCTGAAACAATTTCTTTGCATATTCTAAGTTTGGGTAAATGAGTAATTATACTAAGTATAAAGGAATTAGATAATTTAGGTTCGTAGCTTTGAGTACTGACAGGGTATAAAAAAAATGACACACCAGCAGCAATAGATTATACCTAGCACCCATTTTACAGAAATAGTTAATTCCAGGGCTAAAAAAGGGAAAATGTAACATGGCTCTGGAAGAGCTTGATATGCAAAACAGCAAAGAAGTTCTCAGAGAATAAAGGAGACCTATTGAAGGAAGACAATAATCAAAATGAATGGATTTCCACTGAAAAATAATAATTAATAATAGTTAACAGTGATAGTGAAGTATTATCACCCATTAAATTTGTGAAAAATTGCATAAGTCTATGCTGATAAAAGGAAAAATTAGAGAGAAAGAAAAGTTCATCTTTCTAGTATGTCATTAAATACAGAAGGAATTATAAAATTATAATGTCATTAATGACCACTAAACCTAATGAGAGTTTGATGAATAATAGAAACTTTACATAGATGAAGAACAGGAATGTTTTCACAACATTATGTGTTCATTTTAAAAAGTAATATATTAACTTTATGGTGGAAATTCTGGTAGATACTATGTTAACAAGTTATCAAAATCAATAACATCAATATTGGACAAAGGCTTAATATGGTTTGGCTGTGTCACCACCCAAATCTCATCTTGAATTCCCACGTATTGTGGGAGGGACCCAGCAGGAGGTAATTGAATCGTGGAGGCAGGTCGTTCCCATGCTCTTCTCATGATAGTGAATAAGTCTCACGAGATCTGATGGTTTTATAATGGGGAATTTCCTTGCACAAACTCTCTTTTCCTGCTGATATCCATGTAAGATGTGACTGCTCCTCTTTGCCTTTCACCATGAATGTGAGGCCTCCCCATCCATATGAAACTGTAAGCCCATAAAACTTTTTCCTTTTATAAATTGCCCAGTATCGGGTATGTATTTATTAGCAGTGTAAAAACGAGCTAATATAGTAAATTGGTACCATTAGAGTGGAGCATTGCTGAAAAGATTCCAGAAAATGTGGAACTGACTTTGGAAATGGGTAGCAGGCAGAGGTTGGAACAGTTTGGAGGGCTCAGAAGAAGACAGGAAAATGTAGGAAAGTTTACCACTCCCTAGAGACTTGTGGAATGGCTTTTACAAAAATGCCAATAATGATATAGAGAATGAAATCCAGGCTGAGGTGGTCTCAGATGGACATGAGGAACTTGTTGGGAAATGGAGCAAATGTGACCCTTGTTGTGTTTTGGCAAACAGGCTGGCAGCATTTTGCCCCTGCCCTAGAGATCTGTGGAACTTTGAACTTGAGAGAGATGATTTAGTGTAACTGGCAGAAAAAAAATTCTAAGGAGTAAAACATTCAGGAAGTGACTTGGGTGCTTTTAAAGGTTCTATAAAGGTTATAGGGTTATATATTCAGTTATATAAGGGAAGCAGAGCATTAAAGACCAGAACATTTGCAGCTTGACAATGTGTTAGGAAAGAAGATCCCATTCTCTGAGGAGAAATTCAAACTGGCTGTAGAAATTTGCACAAGTAATGAGAAAACTAACGTTAATCCCCAAGACAATGAAGAAAATGTCTCCAGGGCATATCAAAGGTCTTCATGGCAGCCCCTCCCATCACAGGCCCAAAGGCCTAGTAGAAAAGGTGTTTTAGTAACCTGGACCTAGGGTCCCTCTGCTGCGTGCAGCCTAGGGACTTGGTACCCTGCATCCCAGCCACTCCATCCATGGTTGAAAGGGGCCAACATAGAGCACAGCCATGGCTTCAGAGGGGGTACCCAAGCTTTGGCAGCTCCACGTGTTATCAAGCCTGTGAGTACACAGAAGTCGAGAATTGGGGTTGGGAACCTGTTTCTAGATTTCAGAATATGAACGGAAACACCTGGATATCCAGGCAGAAGTTTGCTGTAGGAACAGGGCTCTCACGGAGAACTTCTGCTAGGGTGATGTGGAAGGGCAATGTGGGGTTGAAACCCCAACACAGAGTAGCCACTGGAGTACTGCCTAGTGGAGCTGTGAGAAGACGGCCACTGACCCCGAGAACCTAGAATGACAGATCCACTGACAGCTTGCACCGTGCACCTAGAAAAGCTGCAGAACTCAATGCCAGCCCATGAAAGCAGCAGGAGGTAGGGTGTAACCTGCAAAGCCACAGGGGTAGAGCTTTCCAAGACTATGGGAACCTACTTCTTGCATCACTGTGACCTGGATATGAGACATGGAGTCAAAGGAGATCATTTTGGAGCTTTAAGATTTGACTGCCTTGCTGGTTCTTGGACTTGCATGGGTCCTATAGCCTTGTGTTTTGGTCAATTTCTCCCATTTGGAAGGACTGTGTTTACCCAATGCCTGTACCTCCATTGTATCTAAGAAATAACTAACTTACTTTTGATTTTATAGGCTCATGTGCAGAGGGGACTTGCCTTGTCTCAGATGATACTGGACTGTGGACTTTTGAGTGAACGCTGAAATGAGTTAAGACTTTGGGGGACTGTTGGAACAAATGATTGATTTTAAAATGTGAGGACATGAGATTTGTGAGGGCCCAGGGATGGAATGATACGGTTTTGTGTGTCCCCACCCAAATCACATCTTGAATTCCCACCTGTTGTGGAAGGGACCCAGTGGGAGGTAATTGAGTCATGGGGGCAGGTCGTTTCCATGCTGTTCTCATGATTGTGAATCATTCTCTCCAAACCTGACCGTTTTGTAAGGGGGAGTTTTCCTGCACAAGCTCTCTCTCTTTGCATGCTGCCATCCACCTAAGATGTGACTTGCTCCTCCTTGCCTTTCACCGTGAATGTGAGACCTCCCCAGCTGTGTGGAACTGTCAGTTCATAAAGTATAATAAAAACAATTTCAGTTAAACAGTACCAAATACATTTTATCGTTTTTTCAAGGAATTATTGAGCTGCGAAAAAAAAAAAAAAAAGCAAAACAAAAAAACAAAAAAACCTTCTCTCTTTTGTTAATTGCCCAGTCTCAGGTGTGCCTTTATCATCAGCATGAAAATGGATAAATACAGACTGACGTTCTATTTGTACTGATGATCCACTAAGGAACACTGATGTCTCTATGGTATTTCTCCCAAAAGTCTCTAACCTAAATATAATCATTAGGAAACATCAGACAGACACACCTAGATTAATGGATATTCTATAAAATATTTGGCTTATGTTTTTCAAAAATTTCAAAGCTACACAAGCTAGAAAAGGGCTGAGGGTATGTTCCACTCAACTAAAAGTGGCTAACTTGATGCTAATTTCAGGCAATCCTCAGATTGAGCTATGGCCGAGATGATAGTGGTAGTTGATGGGATTTAGTACTGAAAATATTGAGACATTTTAAAAATATTGAGTATGGACCAGAATTATATAGTAGTATTGTATCAATGATAAATTCCTGGTTTTGATTACACTCTTGTAATTTTGTTAGAGAAACTCCTTATTCTTAAGAGATGGTACCTCTACCCTCAAAATATTCAAAGTTTTTGTACTATCTTTTCAACTTCTCAGTAAGTTTCAAATTAGGTAATATAAAAGGTTACAATGTATGATATAGAGAAAATAAAGACATTTTCTTTAGCATTAATAAATGTTCATTTTACCATAGCTGGGTTGAACTATATATTAACTTTAATTATTGAGTTATAAGTTACCCAATCAACAATTAATCAGCCGGTGTTAAATTGGCAATATTTGTGCATATGGTATTACACACAGAAATTGGGAGAAATAAAAGATACCTTGGACATGGCTCAGTATTCATAAAGCTTTTAATCTGGTTTGAGATCAAAACTATCAAATATAAATATGACTGAGTTGGGTGATATGGGGAATATTGAGATATGGGAAAGAAAACGTACCTTGAAATGACCACACTGTGAAACAGTAGATTTATTAAATGAGCAGCCTCATGGTTTATCCAGTGCATCTGGATGAGAGAACGAGAAATCTGGGGGGAAATGTGAAATGAGAAATGTATTTATTGAGTATCTAATATATGCTTGTCATTATGCTCAGTGTTTGCTACCTTATTTATTCATCATCACAATGCTGTGATTTTGATTTGCTTGTTTGTTTGTTTGTTTCTCACAATTTAGAAATTGGAAAATGGTTACTGAGAAAGTTTAAATAACTTACCCAAGTTTGTGGAGTCAGGATTTGCATTCATGTGGCTCTCATTTAAAAGCCAATTCCTAAAATAAATACAGCAACCAAGTAATAAAGACCTTAATAAACCATCTTAATCTATCTCTTTGATTTTCCCATTAAAAAAAGAGAGTGTTATAGCAACCCGCAGTTTATTTCATCCCTAATCTAATGGGAAAGTAAAATAACTGCCAAATTCCCTCATTACCATGCTAGTAACAGACCTCACAAAGGAAGCCTCCATATCCTATGTTAGCCTTCACTAGCATGAGTGTCCTTATCAACAAAATGCTTTTATATGATGTACCAGGACCATTCTGATTGCTTGAGGCAAATAAATTAAACTGAAATGTACAGTTTCATAAGTCAAAAAGTATAATTTAAGCTATGCAATTATTAGATCATAAACTAGGGATTTTTGTAACCTAAATTGCATGATGATGTTCCACTTGCATGTTTAATTTGGTTCAGGGCACATTCTCATATGGTGAAGAAATACTTGGGAAGACATGTGGCTGCTCCATAATATCATGTGATTAGCTTTGTCCTTGACGTTATTACTAAAGCTTGATACTGAATGTGATCTCTGATTTATGTGAGTCTGAACTGACAATGCAACCTTTTGTGTTATTGTATCATCTTTCCGTGGTATTCTCCTCTTTAAAAACATCTTACCATTGCATTTATTGATGTAATCTAAACTTACTGAATACTCTTTGTGTTAATAATGGGGCTGGGCACCATATATAGAAATGGCCAGATTCAGTCAAATATCGTTTCAGTCATATGGCCTCCTTGCCAGATTAGATTTTATGTTTTCCCCTATGTTCCTATGGCATTTTGAACATATGTCTATTTTGATGTATTATTTACTCTATATTCATACCATTTGTTAATATCTCTGTGTCCTGGTCCCCAAAAAGTCTATGAAAAAGAAACTAATTCTCATTTCTTCATTGTAACTTTCTTAATAACAAGTATAGTGCACTGCAAAAAAAAAAATGATAAATATTTGTGGGAATATAAAAGTTTTATCTTTGCTTCTTATATTGTTCTTACTTGCCTACAGTCACTACTTAGTTAAAATTAATAAAAGATCTCTATCAGGCACAAAAGCCTCAAGTAAAAAAAAAAAATTAAAATTATCATTTCATTGGATGACCTCTGTGGGAAAATATGGTTATCTTTACATTTATAAAGGCTTTTCTTCTTTCCCTTTACCTTTTTTTTCCCTAAGGACCTTGCTTTAGGAAAGCAGAAACACAAAGACCACCAGAGAGAAAAGTTAAATTTAACACCATTCTCTTATTTAATTCTAGAAATTTGTGTTGATAATAATTAAAAATCATGTATCTTCCAAATTTTATTAAATGACTTCCCAACAAGTTCACTGGCTTTATTGAGCGCCCAGCTTCTCTGCACGAATGAGACAAAGTGCTGCCTTTGTTACTGTGTTCTGATTATTCAGCAGCAATTTCTTAGGATTTATGAATTCAAGACAAGTAAGCTAGAAAAGAAGAATCTCTCCTTTTATCCACGTTGAAGAGACTTATTCATTCACTTGTGCTAAACTCTACAGTACTTGTGAACTCCATAACTTAATTAACATTTTTTAAACAAAATAAAAATAGCAAGAATTTGGCATTTTCTCATCCTTCTCTGTTTCATAATTGCAGTTCACTTTTCTTATAATGCTCTAGTTCTGCAAATACAGCCCATTTTTTTAAGTAATTAGGTTGTCTATTTTGGGTAAATATGCTACACTGTGAGAATGCGTATATCTGTGTGACTTGATATAAATTGTGTTAATTAAACACGCCATTGTTTAGAAGCAACATCTAAAAACACCACCAGAGAATTCATTTTTAATGCAGTAATCAAATTCTGGTGCTTGGAAGGCTTAAGCTTAATGAGCTCCAGGAACTATAATCAAGTGAAGATTTTTTTTTTCAGTAACTGGGGCCAATGTGGCTGAGGTAAGCTAGGGCGGAGAACGGGGTAAATTTCAGCCATCAAGGCCGCTCTGCAAGGCAGACATCAATAGAGGCAATATTGAAGCTAGAGCTGAGAAAATAGAAGTCAATGTTTCCTGAGTATGTACTGAAAACTACAAACAAGACCATGTGTGAAGTAACATACATGGCATTTCTTTTGTAATCTGCTCCACAACCATATGGGGACATGTTGTTTTCTCTAAATATGGCGAACTGGAACTCATAGTAAGTAAGCAACAAAGAGATCACAAGGTTAAAGCAAATAACTTTATTGGCATGCATATGTTAAAACTGCAAAGTACTGGCCTTTTCTAATTAGCGAAGTTTACTCAAAAGGTGGGTAGAGGGTTGGGTAAAGAGACAATGGGAAAAGCAAACTAGAAAGTAGGAGAGAAGAGAGGTTAGAGGAAGTAAGAGAGTGAGCAAATCCTGGGTATCTGAAGCTTATACAATTGGAGGGGACTGCTTCATGGGAAACAGTACAAAATTATGAATATAAAATTAAATATTGGAGCCCTGAGAAAACATCCATGAAAGGAAGTAGCTCTAAAGATGCCCATCCTAGTTATGTTTTGCTGCATATTAAATCATTCCCCAAATTTACAAATTAACTCTTCCTATTATGTTTTCCATCTCTGGAGTTGGATACAATCAACTACTAAGTACTTGCTTAGGGTCCCTCATGTAGTTGAAATTACATGCCAGAGAAGGCTGGAGTCATCTGAGTCCTTGACGAGCTGGACAACCAAAAGGACTCATTCACGTGACTGTCAATTTGTGCTGACAATCACTGAGCACGCAGCTACCACTCTACACTATTATCTTAGCTCGGTTGTCTTCATGGCCTCTGCATGTGACTTGTGCTTCTCACGGAATAGCGCCTGGGTTCTGAGAGCAAGTATGACAGGAAGCAGCTTTCCAATAGAGACAAAGCCAATTTTGCCAGTCCTTTTCAAGAGTTGCCTAGAAGTTGCACAACATTACTTCCATTGCATTCTATTGGTTAAGCAGTCACAGGCCCGTCCAGATTTAAAGGAGAAGGGGAGGGAGCCAAGATGGCCTATCAGACAAAGCTAGGAGGAACACTGGGAAGATTGGCACACTCTGAGCAGATTTTAAGGGAAGGCATTGAGAATAGATGGAGGGGGACATGGATGCTGAGCTGCAAAGGGAGAAAGCTGGAAACCTTGGATGGCGCTAGTGAGCACTAGGACTGCATCCTGGCCTCCAGTAACTCCTAGTGAAGGAGTAAGCTGAAAAGGCAAGGAATGGCGTATTCTCACCATGGACCTCAGAATCTTAGCTGCAGGCAACCTGAAGACCCTCACAGACACATGAGTTGGCAGAGAGCTGCTTAAAGAGGTTACGGGGTGGGAGTCCATCCTGTATATAGTCCAGAGAGGTTGATGGCAGAATGTCAGGAGTGCAGTACAACCAAGGATGCCCATCCCCTAAGGCTTGACATGCTCCTATAGGAGACTGTAGCCATAAGGTGACTGTTGGACCTAGACAGAGCAGATTGGTCTTGCCTGTGAGATAGGGCCAGTCTGATCTGAGTGTTCTCCTGTCCACTTGCCTCTCCTGGGGCCCCAGCCTGGCTGTGCCCACTTGCAGCACAGCTTTGGATGCCCAACCAGGGTGCCTCTCAGTGCCCGCATATAGTTTTTTTACCAGAAGACCACACCTGAACATCAGAGAGCTCCAGTAGACCAGCCACTGCCAACATGTGCCAGCCTACCTGCAGCGTCCCTGCACGCTACCCTTCTCCCTCTGCAGCCTTCCCCCACCATTCTGCCAGTACACACTTGCCCATAGCCATTTCCACACTGCTTTGTTGGCACACACGGTGGCTTACTCCCCACACCCTGCCAGCCTGCATATAAGCACAGACCCCACCAAGCACTGCTGCAGGTAGAAGGACAACTACTACCCCACCCATCCCCTGATGATGTGTAGGCACTCAGCCATGCCATCATTACCGGTGGGAACGCTCACTCAGATTCCAGCAACCTTACCCCTATTGCCCACCTGTCATGCACCTGCCACTGCCAGTGTAAATGTGTACAAGAACAATGGCAGCCCTGCTCCCACCAGCATTCTATCATTGCTGCTGCTAGCATGAGCACACACAGGAATGTCAAAGTCCACTCCTGCTGGTACCCTACCCCAGCTGAAGCACGTGCACTCCACCATGCTACTGTGACTCCTGGCATGCATGAGCAAGCATGGATCCCACTGCCACCACCCCTATAAAGCATTTTAGCCAGCACCACCCATTGGAGTGTTGTGGCCAGCAGACTGGGAACACCTCAGGCCCTCTGGCACAGCATGTTTCTCACCTCAAGAAGCCACAGAACAAAACTGAAAGGTACAGCCCCAGCCCCCACAGAGTTAAAACATGCAGACGCCGAGCTGGGCCTTGGCCTCCTGAAATCTTTCAGAAACAAGGCCAATAACCTGAATCCACCATATACCACCATCAAACCCACAAGGGCATCAAAGGAGACCAAAGCAAAAATCCTATCCAAAGGACAGCAACTTCAAAGGCTGAAGGAACATCAGCACATAGATGAGAAAAAAATAGCACAAGAATTCTGGCAGCTCAAAAAAGAGTATCTTCTTACCTCAAAAGGACTGCATGGTTATCAAGCAGCCTAAAATGACTGAAATGACAGAAATAGAATTCAGAATATGGATAGAAACAAAGATCATCAAGATTCAGAAGAAAATGAAATGCAATCCAAGCAATCGAAGAATACATTAAAATGATACAAGAGCTGAAAGATGAAATTGTCATTTTAAGAAAGGACCAAACTG
>NW_022681201.1:0-24784 GCF_009764315.1 Trachypithecus francoisi | reverse complement strand
TTTTTTCATGGAATAGTTTGGTAGCACTGTTTTTGGTGAATGTGAGAACGGATATTCTGGACCGCATTGAACCGTAAGTTGACAAAGGAAATACAGTCAGATAATAACTAGAAAGTAGCTTTCTGCAAAAGTTCTTTGTGATCTGTGAATTCATCTCACAGAGTTACACCTTTCTTTTCATGGAGCAGTTTGCTAACACTGTTTTCATGGAATTTGAAATGGGATATTTGGGAGCACACTGAGGACTATAGTGAAAAAGAAAATGTCCTCAGATAAAAACTAGAAAAAAACGTTTCTGAGAAACTCCTTTGTGATGTGTGAATTCATATCACAGAGCTACACTGTTCTTTTCATAGAGAAGTTTGCTAACACTGTTTTCATGGAATCTGCAATAGGATATTTGAGAGCGCATTGAAAGCTATGATGACAAAGAAAATGTCATCAGATGAAACCCAAAAAGAAATTCTCTGAGAAACTGATTTGTGATGAATGAATCCATCTCACAGAGTTACACTGTTGTGTTCATTGAGCAGTTTGCTAACACAGTTTTCTTGGAATCTTCAATGGTATATTACGTAGCGCATTGAAGCTATTGATGACAAAGGAAATACCATCATTTTAAAAACTAGGAAGAAACTTTCTGAGAAATCGATTTGTGATGTGTTAGTTCATCTAACAGGGTTACATGATCCTTTTCATGGATCTGTTTGGTAGCACTGTTTTTAGGTAATCTGAGAAGGAATTTTTTGGATTCCATTGAAGCCTATGGTGACAAAGGAAATATCCTCAGCTAAAAACTAGAAAGAATGTTCCTGAAAAAGCTCCTTCTGATGTGTTAGTTCATCTCAAAGAGTTACACATTTCTTTTTATATAATAGTTTGCTAACATTGTTTATTTGGGTTCTGCAAAGGGATATTTGGGAGCTCATTGAGGCATAAGGTGAAAAAGGAAATATCCTCATAGAAAAACTAGAAAGAAACTTTCTGAGAAACTCTTTGGTGATATGTGAATTCATCTCACAGAGTTACACTGTTTTTTTCATTGAGCAGTTTGTGAACACTCTTTTCTTGGAATCTGCAATGGGATATTTCAGAGCGCATTGAAGCTTATGGTGACAAAGGAAATATCCTCATACAAAAACTAGAAAGAAGCTTTCTGAGACACCATTTTATGATGTGTTAATTCACCTGAATGTGTTACATGATCCTTTTCAATCACCATTTTGATAGCAAGTGTTTTTGGGGAATACGAGAAGGGATATTTTGTATCATATTGAAGCCTATGGTGACAGAAGAAATAACCTCAGATAAAAACCAGAAAGAACCTTCTGAGAAAGTACTTTCTGATGTGTTAATTCATCCCACAGAGTTACACCTTTGTTTTCATGGAGCAGTTTGCAAACACTCTTTCCCTGGAATCTGCAAGGAGATATTTGTGAGTGCATTGAGGCCTAGGTTGAAAAAGGACATATCCTCAGATTCAAAATAGAAAGAATCTTTCTGAAACTGTTTGTGATGTCTGAGTTCATCTCACAGAGTTACACCATTCTTTTCATGGAACAGTTTGGTAGCACTGTTTTTGGGGAATCTGAGAAGGGATATTTTAGATTGCATTGAAGTCTAATGTGACAAAGGAAATAGCCTCAGATAAAAACTAGAAAGAAACTTTCTGAGAAAGTTCTTTGTGATGTGTGAATTCATCTTGCCAATGTACACCTTTCTTTTCATGCAGCAGTTTGCTAACACTGTTTTCATTTGATCTGCATAGGGATATTTGGGAGTGCATTGAGACCTATAATGAAAAAATTAGGAAGAATATTTCTGAGAAGCCTGTTCGTGATGTGTGAATTCATCTTATAGTGTTACATCGTTCTTTTCATTGAGCAGTTGGCTCACACTGTTTTCATGGAATCTGAAAAGGGATTTCAGGCAGTTCATTGAAGCCTATGTTCACAAAGGAAATATCCTCAGATAAAAACCAAAAATAAGCTTTCTGAGAAACCGCTTTGTGATGTGATAATTTACCTCACAGTGTTACACGATTCTTCACATGGATCAGTTGGGTAGCACCGTTTTTGGGGAATATGAGAAGGAATATTTTGGATTGCATTGAAGCCTATGGTGGCAAAGGAAATATCCGCAGATAAAAACTAGAAAGAAGCTTTCTGAGAATGTCCTTTGTGACGTGTGAATTCATCTTACAGAGTTACATTGTTCTTTTCATTGAGCAGTTTACTAACACTGCTTTCGTAGAATGTACAAAGGGATATCTCGCCACGCCTTGAGGTCTGTGGTGAAAAAGGAAATAACTTCAGATAAAAATTAGAAAGAACTTTCTGAGAAACTGCTTTGTGATGTGTGAATTCGTCTCACAGAGTTACACTGTCCTTTTCATTGACCAGTTTGCTCACACTGTTTTCTTGGAATCTGCAATGGGATATTTCAGAGCGCATTGGAACATACGGTGACAAAGGAAATATCCTCATATAAAAACCAGAAGGAAGATTTCTGAGAAAATACTTCGTGATGTTTAATTCCCCTCACAGAGTTACATGATCCTTTTCATGGTTTAGTTTGGTAGCAGTGTTTTTGGGGAATCTGAGAAGGGTTATTTTGGATCACATTGAAGCCTACGGTGACAAAGGAAATAGCCTCAGATAATAACTAGAAATTCGTTTTCTGGGATAGTTCTTTTTATGTGTGAGTTTATCTCACAGAGTTACACCTTTTTTTATGGAGCAGCTTGCAAACACTGTTTTCATGCAATCTGCAATGGGATATTCCAGAGTGAATTGAGGCCTATGATGAAAAGGGAAATATCCTCAGATAAAAACTAGAAGGAAACTTTCTGAGAAACAGTTTTTTGATGTATGAAATCACCTTACAGAACTACACTGTTCTTTTCATTGCAGTTTTATAACACTGTTTTCCTGGAATCTGCAATAGGATATTTCATAGCACATTGAAGACTGTGGTGACAAAGGAAATATCCTGAGACATAAACCAAGAGGAAGATTTGTGAGAAACTGCTTTGTGATGTGTGAATTCATGTCACACTTTTACACCTTTCTTTCATGGAGAATTTTGCTAACACTATTTTCCTGGAATCTGCAAAATGATGTTCGTGAGTGCATTGAGGCAAAAGGTGAAAAAGGAAATATCCTCAGACAAAAACTAGAGAGAAGTTTTCTGAGAAATTGCTTTGTGATTTGTGAATTCATTTCACAGAGATACATGATTCTTTTCATGGAGCAGTTTGGTAGCATTTTTGGGGGGAAATCTGAGAAGGAATATTTTGGGTCTCACGTAAGCCTATGGTGAAAGAGGAAATGATCTCAGATAAAAATTGGAAAGAAGCTTTCTGAGAAACTGCTTTGTGATGTGTGAATTCATCTCAGAGTTACACTGTTATTTGCATTGAATAATTTGCTTACACTGTTTTCTTGGAAACTGCAATCTGATATATGGGAGCACGTTGAAACTTATGGAGGTGAAGGAAATATCCTCATATAAAAACTATAAAGAAGCTTTCTGAGAAACTGCTTTGTGATTTGTTAATACATCTCACAGAGTAACACGATTCCTTCCATGGTTCAGTTTGGTAACATTGCTTTTGGGGAATCTAAGGAAGGATATTTTGGATCACATTGAAGCCAATGGTGACAAAGGAAACATCCTTAGATAAAAACTAGAAAGAAGTTTTCTGAGAAAGTTCTTTGTGATGTATGAATTCATCTAACAGAGTTTAACCTCTCTTTTCATGGAGCAGTTTGCTAACACTGTTTTTGGGGAATTTGCAAAGGGATATTTGGGAGCACAATGAGGCCTATAGTGAAAAAGGAAAAATTCTCAGATAAAAACTAGAAAGAAACTTTTGGAGAAACTTCTTTTTGGTGTGTGACTTCATCTCACAGAGTTACACTTTTTTTTCATTGATCAGTTTGCTATCACCATTTTCTGGGAATCTTCAATGGGATATTTCGGAGGACATTGAAGCATATGGTGAAAAATGGAAATATCTTCACATAAAAACTAGAAAGAAGCTTTTTGATAAACTACTTTGTGATTTGTAAATTCATCTCATAGAGATACATGATTCTTTTCATAGATCAGTTTGTTATCACTGTTTTTGGGGAGTTTGAGAAGGGATGATTTGGATCACATTTAAGCATATGGTGACAAAGAAAATATACTCAGATAAAAACTGGAAAGAAGCTTTCTGATAAAGTTCTTTGTGATGTGTTTTCTCATGTCACAGAGTTACACCTTTCTATTCTTGGAGAAGTTTGCTAACACTGTTTTCGTGGAATCTGCAAAGGTACATTTGGGAGCACATTGAGGCCTTTAGTGAAAAGAGAAATATGCTAAGATAAAAACTAGAAAGAAGCTTTCTGAGAAGCTTCTTTGTGATGTGTGAATTCATGTCACAGAGTTACAATTTTCGTTTCATTGAGCAGTTTGATAACACTGTTTTCGTGGAATCTGCAATAAGATGTTTCAGAGCGCATTGAAGGCTATGGTAACAAAGGAAATAACCTCAGATAAAACCAAAAAGAAGCTTTCTGAGACACTGCTTTGTGACATGAGAATTCATCTCACAGAATTACACAGTTCTTTTCATTGAGTAGTTTGCTCACCCTGTATTCTTGGAATGTGCAATGGGATATTTTGGAGCACATTGAAGCTTGTGTTGACAAAGGAAATATCCTCAGACAAAAACTAGAAGGAAGCTTTCTGAGAAACTCCTTTGTGATTTGTGAATTCATCACAGAGAGCTACATGATTATTTTCATGGAACAGTATGATAGCACTGTTTTTCGTATATCTGAGAAGGGATACTTTTGATTGAATTGTAGCCTGTGGTGACAAAGTAAATATTCTCAGATAAAAAGTAGAAAGAATCTTTCTGAGAAAGTTCTTTGTGATGTGTAAATTCATCTCACAGAGTTACACCATTCTTTTCATTGAGCAGTGTGATAACACTGTTTTCGTGGAATATGCATCAGGACATTCGAGAGGGCATTGAAGCCTATGGTGACACAGGAAATATCCTCAGATAAAAATCAAAAATAATCTTTCTGTGAAATGTTGTATGATGTGTGAATTCATCTCACAGAATTATAATGTCCTTTTCATTCAGCAGTTTACTAACACTGTTTTCTTGGAATCTGCAATGGTATATTTCGGAGTACATCGAAGCCTATAGTGAAAAACTAAATATCTTCAGATAAAAACTAGAAGAAATCTTTCTCAGAAACTGCTTTGTGATTTGTGAATTCATCTAACAGTTACACCATTCTTTTCATGGAGCAGTTGGGTAGTGTTCTTTTTTGGAAATCCGAGAGGGAATATCTTGGATTATATTGAAGCCTATGATGACAAAGGAAATATCCTCAGATAAAAACTAGAAAGAAGCCTTCTTAGAAACTTCCTTGTGATGTGTGAATTCATGTCATCAAGTGCACCTTATTTTCCATGGAGTAGTTTGCTAACACTGTTTTCGTGGAATCTGCAAACGGATATTTGGCAGCACATTGTGGTCTATAGTAAAAAAGGAAATATCCTCAGATAAAAACTTGAAAGAAGCTTTCTGAGCAACTGCCTTGTGATATGTGAATTCATTTCACAGAGTTTCATGATTCTTTTCATGGAGCAGTTTGGTTGCACTGTTTTTGGGGAATCTGAGGAGGGATATTTCTGATCGCATTGAAGCCTATGGTAACAAAGGAAACACTCTCAGATAAAAACTTAAAAGAAGTTTTCTGAGAAACTGTTTTATGATGTGTGAATTCACCTCACAGTTTTACACCTTTTTTTCATGGAGTCATTTGCTAACCCTGTTTTGTGGAAACTGCAAAGGTATATTTGAGATGACTTTAAGGCCTATGATGAAAAATTAAATATCCTCAAATAAAAATTAGAAAGAAGCTTTCTGAGAAACTGCGTTGTGACGTGTAAATTCATCTCACAAAGTTACACCTTTCTTTTCATGGTGTCCTTTGTGATGTGTTACTTCATCTCACTGTGTTACACTATTCTTTTCACTGAGCAGTTTGATAATACTGTTTTCATGGACCTGCAAAGTGATATTTGAGAGCACATTGAGGCATGTAGAGTTAAAGGAAATATCCTTACATAAAAACTATAAAGAAGCTTTCTGAGAAATTGCTTTGTGATGTGTGAATTCATCTCACCAAGTTACACTGTCCTTATCATTGACCAGTTTGCTAACACTGTTTTTGTGGAATCTGCAAAGTTATATTTTGGAGGGCATTGAAGCTTATGGTGACAAAGGAAATATCCTCAGGCAAAAACTAGAAAGCAGCTTTCTGAGAAACAGCTTTGTGATTTGTGAATTCATCTCACAGAGCTACATGATTCTTTAATGGATCAGTTTGTTATAACAGTTTTTGGGGAGTCTGAGAAGGAATATTTGGGATATCATCGAAGCCTATGCTGAAAAGGAAATATCCACAGATTAAAAACTAGAAAGAAGTTTCCTGAGAAAGTTCTTTCTGATGAGTGAATTCATTTCAGAGTTACCCCTTTCTTTTGATGAAGCAGTTTGCTAACACTGTTTTCGTGTCATCTGCAAGGGGATATTTGGGTTTGCATTGAGGCCTATGGTGAAAAACGAAATATCCTCAGATAAACACTAGAAAGAAGATTTCTGAGAAACTGCTTTGTGATGTGTGAATTAAGCTAACCATGTTACAGTGTTCTTTTTATTGAAAAGTTTGCTAAAACTGTTTTCATGGAATCTGCAAAGTTATATTTGGGAGCACTTTGAGGCATATAGTGAAAAAGGAAATATCCTCAGATAAAAACTAGAAAGAAGCTTTCTGAGAAATTGCTTTGTGATGTGTGAATCCATCTTACAGAGTTACACCATTCCTTTCACTGAGAAGTTTGATAACACTGTTTTCATGGAATCTGTAATAGGTTATTTTGGAGTGCATTGAAGTCTCTGGTGACAAAGGAAATATCCTCAGATAGAAACCAAAAATAATCTTTCTGTGAAACAGCTTTTTGATGTGTTAATTCCTCTCACAAAGTTACACCATTCTTTTCATTGTGAAGTTTGCTAACACTTTTCTCATGGAATCTGCAAAGGGATATGCGAGAGTACATAGAGGAACTTGGTGAAAAAGGAAATATCCTCAGATAAAAATTATTAAGAAGCTTAGAAAGAAACAGTTTTGTGATGTGTATATTCATCTCACAAAGTTACACCATTCTTGTCATGGTGGAGTTTGGTAACACTGTTTTTGTGGGAATCTGAGAAGGGATATTTTGGATCACATTGAAGCCTATGGTGAAAAAGGAAATATAATCAGATAAAAACTAGAAAGCTTTCTGAGAAACTTATTTGTGATGTGTGTATTCACCTCACAGAGTAGCAGTTTGTTAACTCTCCTTTCCTTTAATCTACAAAGTGATATTTGGGAACGAGTGGAGACCTATGGTTAAAAAGGAAATTTCCTTAGAAAAAAACCAGAAAGAAGCTTTCCGAGTAACTTTTTTGTCACATGTGTATTCATCTCACAGAGTAACACCTTTCTTTTCATGGAGCAGTTTGCTAACACTGTTTTCATGGAATCTGCAACTGTATATTTTGTAGAGCATTGAAGCCTATGGTGACAAAGGAAATATCCTCAGATAAAAACCAAAAAGAAGCTTGCTGAGAAACTGCTTTGTGATTGATGAATTCATCTCACAGAGTAACAGTGTTCTTTTTATTGATCAGTTTGCTTACACTGTTTTCTTGGAATCTGCAATGGGATATTTCAGAGCATATTTAAACTTACTGTGACAAAGGAAATATCCTCAGACAAAAACTAGAAAGAAGTTTCCTGAGAAAGTTCCCTGTGATGTGTGAATTCATCTCAAAGAGTTACACCTTTCCTTTCATGGAGCATTTGCCCACTGTTTCCATGTAATCTGCAAAGGGATATTTGGGAGCGCATTGAGGCCTAGAGTGAAAAAGGAAATATCCGCAAACAAAAACTAGAAAGAAGCTTTCTGAGAAACGTTGAAAAAGGAAATATCCTCAGGTTGAAACTGGAGAGAAAGTTTCTGATAATTGCTTTGCAACGCATGCATTCATCTCATAGAGGTCAAGCTTTCTGTTGGGACAGTAGTTTGGCGTCACTGTTTTTGTGGTGTCTGAGAAGGTGTATTTGGGAGTGCATGGAAGCCGATGGTGGAAAAGGAAATATCCTGAGATATAAACTACTAAGAAGCTTTCTGAGAAATTACTTTGTGATGCGTGAATTCACCACACAGAGTTCCACCTTTGCCTTCTTTCAGCAGTTTGGAAGCACTGTTTTTATGGAATCTGCAAAGGGATATTCAGGAGCTCCTAGAGTTCTATGGTGAAAAAGGAAATAACATCAGACAAAAACTGGTGAGAAGCTCTTTGAGAAACAGTTTTGTGATATGTGTATTCATCTCATAGAGTTTAACCTTTTTGTTGATAGAGCAGTTCAGTATCACTGTTTTTGTGGATCTGAGAAGAGTTATTTGGGAGCACATTGAAGCAAATGGTGAAAAAGGAAATATTCTCAGATTTAAACTAGAAAGAATCTTTCTGATAAACTTCTTCATGGTGGGTGAATTCATCTCAGAGAGTTACACCTTTCTATTCATTGCACACTTTGATAGCACTGTTTTTGTGGAAACTGCAAAGGGATATTTGGGAGCGCATAGAAGCTTAAGGTAAAAAAAGAAAATTCTTCAGGTAAAAACTGGAGAGAAGCTTTTGGAGAAACTCCTTTGTGATGAGTGCATTCATCTCATAGAGATAAACGCTTCTGTTATGGGAGGACTTTGGCATCACTGTTTTTGTGGTGTCTGAGAAGGGATATTTGGGTGCGCATTGAAGCCTATGGTGGAAAAGGAAATATCCTCAGATAAAAAATAGAAAGAAGATTTCTGAGAAACTACTTTTAGATGGGTAAATTCAACTCAAAGAGATACACTGGTGTTTTCTTTGAGCAATTTGATAACCCTGTTTTTGTAGAATCTGAGAAAGGATATTTGGGAGTGCATTGAAGCCTATGGTGACAAAGGAAATATCGTCAGACAAAAAACAAAAAGAATCTTTCTGAGAAACTTTTTGTGATGTGTGAATTCATCTCACATTTACGCCTTTCTTTTCATTGAGCAGTTTGCTAACACTGTTTTCTTGGAATCTGCAAAGGGATATTCGCGAGTACATTGAGGCCTATGGTGAAAAAGGAAATAACCTCGGGCAAAAACTAGAAAGAAGATTTCTTTATTTTTTTATTTTTTTTTATTTTTTAATTTTTGTATAATACTTTAAGTTCTAGGGTACATGTGCATAATGTGCAGGTTTGTTACATAGAAAGAAGATTTCTGAGAAACTGCTTTGTGATTTATGAATTCATCTCACAGAGTTACATGATTCTTTTCATTGACCAGTTTGGTAGCACTGTTTCTGGGGAATCTGAGAAGGGATATTTTGGATTGCATTGAAGCCTATTCTGACAAATGAAATATCCTCAGATAAAAACTAGAACGAAGCTGTCTGAGAAACTGCTTTGTGATGTGCAAATTCATCTCATAGAGTTACACCTTTCCTTTCATGGAGCCGTTTGCTAACACTGTATTCATGGAATCTGCGATGAGATATTCCGGAGCACATTGAGACCTATGGTGAAAAAGAAAATATTCACCGATTAAAACTAGAAAGAAGCTTTCTGAGAAAGTGCTTTGTGATGAGTGAATTCATCTCACAGAAGTAGACTGTTCTTTTCATTGTGCAGTTTGCTAACACTGTTTTCTTGGAATCTGCAATGGGATATTTAGGAGTGCATTGAGGCCTATGGTGAAAAAGGAAATATCCTCAGACAAAAACTAGAAAGTAGTGTTCTGAAAAACTGCTTTGTGATTTGTGTATTCATCTTACAGAGTTACATGATTCCTTACATGGAACAGTTTGGTAGCACAATTTTTATGGAATCTGAAAAGGGATATTTGGGAGCTCCTAGAGGCTTACAGTGAAAAAGGAAGTAACTTCAGATAAAAACCGGAAATAAGCTTTTTGAGAAATGGTTTTTGATGTGTGTATTCATCTCATAGACTGTAACCGTTTGTGGATTGAGCAGTTCAGCATCACTGTTTACGTGGTATCTGACATGATATATTTGGGATAATATTGAAGCCTTTGGTGAAAAAGGAAATATCCTCAGATTTAAACTAGAAAGAAGCTTTCTGAGAAACTGCTTTGTGATGGGTGAACTCATCTCACAGAGGTACACCTCTCTATTCATTGAGGAGTTTGGTAGCTCTGTTTTTGTGGAATCTGCACAGGGATATTTGGAAACACATAGAGGCCTAAGGTGAAAAAAGAAAATTCTTCATGTAAAAACTGGAGATAAGTTTTCGGAGAAACTCCTTTATGATGTGTGCATTCATCTCATAGAGCTAAACGTTTCTGTTGAGGGACTACTTTGGCTTCACTGATTTTGTGGTGTCAGAGAAGGGATATTTGGAAGCCGATTGAAGCCTATGGTGGAAAATGAAATATCCACAGATAAAAAATAGAAAGATACTTCCTGAGAAACTGCTTTGTGATGGGTAAATTTATCTCACAGAGTTACATCATTCTTTATATGGAGCAGTTTGTTGGCACTGTTTTTGTAGAATCTGCAGAGGAATATTTGGGAACGCATAGAATCCTAAGGTGAAAAAAGGAGATTCTTCAGGTAAAAACTGGAGAGAAGTTTTCTGAGAAACTTATTGTGATGTACGCATTCATCTCATAGAGCTAAACGTTTCTGTTAAGGGAGCACTTTGGCATCACTGTTTTGTGGTGTTTGAGAAGGGATATTTGGGAGTGCATTGAAGCCTATGGTGAAAAGGAAATAACCTCACATAAAAACCAGAGAGAAGCTTCCTGAGAAACTGCTTTATGATGGGTCAATTTATCTCACAGAGTTACATCATTCTTTTCATGGAGCAGTTTGTAAGCAGTTTTTGTGGAATCTGCAGAGGGATAATAGGAAGCACATAGAGGCCTAAGGTGAAAAAAGAAATTTCTTCACATAACAACTGGAGAGAAGCTTTTGGAGAAACTCCTTCATGATGTATGCATTCATCTCACAGAGTTAAGCATTTCTGTTGAATGAGCACTTTGATGTCACTGTTTTTGTGTTGTCTGAGAAGACATATTTGGGAGCACATTGAAGCCTATGGTCGAAAAGGAAATGTTCTCATATAAAAACGAGAAAGAAGCTATCTGAGAAACCGCTTTGTCATCAGTTAATTCATCTCACAGAGTTACATGGCTCTTTTCATGGACCAGTTTAGTATCACTGTTTTTATGGAATGTGAGAAGGGATATTTTTAATTGCATTGAAGCCTATGGTGACAAGGGAAATATCCTCAGATAAAAATCAGAAAGAAGCTTTCTGAGAAAGTTCTTTGTTATGTGTGAATTCATCTCACAAAGTTATACCTTTTCTTTCATGGAGCAGTTTGCTAACACTGTTTTCGAGGAATCTGCAAAGGGATATTTGGGAGCGCATTGAGGCCTAGGGTGGAAAAGGAAATGCACTCAGAAGAAAACCAAAAAGGAGCTTTCTGAGAAACTGCTTTGTGATGTGTGATTTCATCTCATAGAGACACACTGTTCTTTGCATTGATGAGTTTGCTAACATGTTTTCTTGGAATCTGGAATGGAATATTTTGGAGTGCATTGACAATGGTGACAATGGAAATATCCTCAGACAAAAACTAGAAAGAAGCTTTCTGACCAATTACTTTTGATTTGTGAATTCATCTCACAGAGATACGTGATTCTTTCCATGGAGCAGTTTGGTAGCACTGTTTTTACGGAATCTGCAAAGGGATATTTGGGAGCTTCCAGAGGCCTATAGTGAAAAGGAAATAAATTCAGATGAAAACTGGAGGGAAGCTTTATGAGAAACGGTTTTCTCATGTGTGTATTCATATCATAGAGTTTAACCTTTTTCTTGATTGAGCAGTTCGGCATCATTGTTTCTGCAGTATGTGAGAGGAGACATTTGGAGCACATTGAAGCCTATGGTGAAAAAGGAAATATCGTCATATTTAAACTAGAAAGAAGCTTTCTGAGAAACAGTTTTGTGATGGGTGAATTCATCTCACAGAGTTTCAATTTTGTTTTCATTGAGCAGCTTGATAACACTTTTTTTTGGAATCTGCAAAGGATATTTGGGAGCGCATAGAGTTCCATAGCAAAACAGGAAATATCTTCAGTTAAAAACCAGAGGGAAGCTTTCTGAGAAACTCCTTTGTGATGTGTGCATTCATCTCATAGAGATAAATGTTTCTGTTGTGGGAGGACTTTGGCATCACTGTTTGTGTGTTGTCTGAGAAGGGAAATTTGGGGACACATTGAAGCCTATGGTGGAAAAAGAATTCTCCTCAGATAAAAATTAGAAAGAAGCTTCCTGAGAAACTGCTTTGTGATGGGTCAATTTATCTCACAGAGATACATCATTCTTTTAGTGGTGCAGTTTGTTAGCATTGTTTTTGTAGAATCTGCATAGGGATATTTGGGAGCACATAGAGGCCTAAGATGAAAAAAGAAATTACTACAGGTAACAACTGGAGAGAAGCTTTCAGATAAATTCCTTTGTGATGTTTGCATTCATCTCATAGAGTTAACATTTCTCTTGAGGAAGAACTTTGACATCAACATTTTTGTGGTTCCTGAGATGGGATATTTGGGAGCACATTGAAGCCTATGGTGAAAAAGGAAATATCGTCATATTTAAACTAGAAAGAAGCTTTCTTCGAAAATGCTTTGTGATGTGTTAATTCGTGGCACAGAGTTACATGATTCTTTTAATGGAGCCATTTGGTAACACTGTTTTCATGGAATCTGCAAAGTGATATTTGAAAACACATTGAGGTCTTTAGTGGAAAAGGAAATATCCTCAGATAAAAGCTAGAAGGATGCTTTCTGAGAAACTGCTTTGTGATGTGTGAATTCATCTCACAGAGTTACAATATACTTTTCATTGAGCAGTTTTCTAATAACGTTTTAATGGAATCTGCAATAGGATATTTTAGGGCTCATTGAAGCCTATGGTGACAAAGGAAGTATTCTCAGGTAAAAACCAAAAAGGGGCTTTCTGAGAAACTGCTTTGTGATGTGTGAATTCATCTCAAAAAGTTTCATCATTCTTTTCATTGAGCAGTTTGCTAACAGTGTTTTCTTGGAATCTGCAACAGGATATTGATTTGTTTTCTAAGACCACCAGAGCGGGCAAAAAAGAACCAGCGACTAGGCAAGTGTAGGAGCAAAACTGCAAGTTTATTTTGGTCACCTAAGGTGTGGGGAAGAGGTCTGTCGGCCTCTGGCAAAGAAGGCCGACAGAGTCCCCTGGTGGGGCTCTCGGACAGAGTTCCTGGAGTCCTGACATCCCGACAGGAGCGAAGGACTGAGGAAGGCCGCACGTGGCGTCCCTCCGGAGCGGCTTTTCTAGGAGTGGGAGGGCAATAGGCGGGGCACGGGCATGTCAGGGGGCGTTCCGCAAGTGCGACCAGGTAAATCTTGGTCTCTTCGGATTGACATCACCTGGCGCATGCCTAGTTGGTCTGCACCTTCCCGGGTCACCAGCTGCATTTTCGCACGCGCGGGAAAAGTTGGGGGGGGGATGAAGAACCCGGAAGTGCACCATCTTGCGTCCGTTCATCCAAACAGATATTTCGAAGCACAATGTAGCCTATAGTGACAAAGGAAATATCCTCATATAAAAACTAGAAAGAAGATTTCTGAGAAAGTTCTTTTGATTTGTGAATTCATCTCACAGAGATACATGATTCTTTCCATGGAGCAGTTTGGTAGCACTGTTTTTATGGAATCTGCAAAGGGATATTTGGCAGCTTCCAGAGGCCTATAGTGAAAAGGAAATAAATTCAGATGAAAACTGGAGGGAAGCTTTATGATAAACGGTTTTCTGATGTGCGTATTCATATCACAGAGTTTAACCTTTTTCTTGATTGAGCAGTTTGGCATCACAGTTTCTGCAGTATCTGAGAGGAGATATTTGGAACACATTGAAGCCTATGGTGAAAAAGGAAATATCGTCAGATTTAAACTAGAAAGAAGCTTTCTGATAAACTGTTTTGTGATGGGTGAATTCATCTCACAGAGTTTCAATTTTGTTTTCCTTGAGCAGTTTGATAACACTTTTTTCTTGGAATCTGCAAAGGGATATTCGGGGGCTCATAGAGTCCCATAGCAAAACAGGAAATATCTTCAGTTAAAAACCGGAGAGAAGCTTTCTGAGAAAGTCCTTTGTGATGTGCGCATTCATCTCATAGAGATAAATGTTTCTGTTGAGGGAGCACTTTGGCATCACTGTTTGTGTGCTGAGAAGGGAAATTTGGGGACACATTGAAGCCTATGGTGGAAAAAGAATTATCCTCAGATAAAAACTAGAAAGAAGCTTCCTGAGAAACTGCTTTGTGATGGGTCAATTTATCTCACAGAGTTACATCATTCTTTTACTGGTGCAGTTTGTTAGCACTGTTTTTGTGGAATCTGCATAGGGATATTTGGGAGCACATAGAGGCCTAAGATGAAAAAAGAAATTACTTCCGGTAACAACTGGAGAGAAGCTTTCAGATACATTCCTTTGTGATGTTTGCATTCATCTCATAGAGTTAACATTTCTCTTGAGGAAGAACTTTGACATCAACATTTTTGTGGTTCCTGAGATGGGATACTTGGGAGCGCATGGAAGCCAATGGTGGAAAAGGAAATATCCTCATATAACTAGAAAGAACCTTTCTTCGAAACTGCTTTGTGATGTGTTAATTCATGGCACAGAGTTACATGATTCTTTTAATGGAGTCGTTTGGTAACATTGTTTTCATGGAATCTGCAAAGGGATATTTGAAAACACATTGAGGTTTTTAGTGGAAAAGGAAATATCCTCAGATAAAAGCTAGAAGGATGCTTTCTGAGAACTGCTTTGTGATGTGTGAATTCATCTCACAGAGTTACAATATACTTTTCATTGAGCAGTTTTCTAATAACGTTTTAATGGAATCTGCAATAGGATATTTTAGGGCTCATTGAAGCCTATGGTGACAAAGGAAGTATTCTCAGGTAAAAACCAAAAAGGGGCTTTCTGAGAAACTGCTTTGTGATGTGTGAATTCATCTCAAAAAGTTTCATCATTCTTTTCATTGAGCAGTTTGGTAGCACTGTTTTCTTGGAATCTGCAATAGGATATTTCGGAGCACAATGGAGCCTATAGTGACAAAGGAAATATCATCATAAAAAACTAGAAAGAAGTTTTCTGAGAAAATTCCTTTCATTTGTGAATTTACCTGACAGAGTTTTATCTTTCTTTTTCATGCAGCAGTTGCTAACACCATTTTCATGGAATCTGCAAAGGGATATTTGGGAGCGCATTGAGGCCTAGGGTGGAAAAGGAAATATCCTCAGATATTAACTAGAAAGTAGGTTTCTGAGAAACCGTTTTGTGATGTGTGAATTTATACCAGAGAGTTACACTGTTCTTTCCATTGAGCAGTTTGCTAACAGTGTTTTCTTGGAATCTGCAACAGGATATTGATTTGTTTTCTAAGACCACCAGAGCGGGCAAAAAAGAACCAGCGACTAGGCAAGTGTAGGAGCAAAACTGCAAGTTTATTTTGGTCACCTAAGGTGTGGGGAAGAGGTCTGTCGGCCTCTGGCAAAGAAGGCCGACAGAGTCCCCTGGTGGGGCTCTCGGACAGAGTTCCTGGAGTCCTGACATCCCGACAGGAGCGAAGGACTGAGGAAGGCCGCACGTGGCGTCCCTCCGGAGCGGCTTTTCTAGGAGTGGGAGGGCAATAGGCGGGGCACGGGCATGTCAGGGGGCGTTCCGCAAGTGCGACCAGGTAAATCTTGGTCTCTTCGGATTGACATCACCTGGCGCATGCCTAGTTGGTCTGCACCTTCCCGGGTCACCAGCTGCATTTTCGCACGCGCGGGAAAAGTTGGGGGGGGGATGAAGAACCCGGAAGTGCACCATCTTGCGTCCGTTCATCCAAACAGATATTTCGAAGCACAATGTAGCCTATAGTGACACAATGAATATCATCATATAAAAACTAGAAAGAAGATTTCTGAGAAAGTTCTTTTGATTTGTGAATTTACCTACAGAGTTTTACCTTTCTTTTTCATGCAGCAGTTTGCTAACACCATTATCGTAGAATCTGCAGAGTGATATTTGGGGGCGCATTGAGACCTATGGTGAAAAAGGAAATATCCTCAGATATTAACTAGAAATTAGGTTTCTGAAAAACTGTTTTATTATGTGTGAATTTATACAACAGAGTTACACTGTTCTTATCATTGAGCAGTTTGCTAACACTCTTTTTCGGAATCTGCAATAGGATATTTCAGAGTACATGAAACTTATAGTGACAAAGGAAATATCCTCATATAAAAACTAGAAAGAAGCTTTTTCAGAAAACACTTTGTGTTATGTTAATTCATCTCATGGAGCTACACGATTCTTCTCATGGATCAATTTGGTAATGCTCTTCTTAGGGAATCTGAGAAGGGATATTTTCGATCACATTAAATCCTATGGTGGCAAAGGAAATATCTTCATATAGAAACTAGAAAGAAACTTTCTGAGAAAGTTGTTTGTCATGCGTGAATCCATCTCACAGAGTTACACATTTGTTTTCACGGAGCAGTTTGCTAACACCGTTTTCTTGGAATCTGCAAAGGGATTCTTAGTAGCACATTGAGGCCTATGGTGAAAAAGAAAATATCCTCAGATAACAACTAGAAAGAAGTTCACTGAGAAATTGCTTTGTGATGTGTGAACTCATCTCACAGAGATAAAATGTTCCTTTCATTGAGAAGTACACTAACACTGTTATCTTGGAGTGTGCAAAGGGATATTTCAGAGAACATTGCAGCTGAAAACAAAACTATCCTCAGACAAAAACTAGAAAGAAACTTTCTGAGAAACTGCTTTGTGATTCAGAAATTCATCTCACAGAGTTACATGAATCTTCTCATGGAGCATTTGGTAGCACCATTTTTGGGGAATCTGAGAAGGGATATTTTGGATCAGATTGAAGCATACGGTGATAAAGGACCTATCCTCAGATAAAAACTAGAAAGCAGCTTTGTGAGAAAGTCCTGTGTGATATGTGAGTTCATCTCAGAGAGTTACACCTTTCTTTTCTAGGAGCAGTTTACTAACACTGTCTTCGTAGAATCTGCTAAGGGATATTTCGGAGTGTATTGAGGGCTAAAGTGAAAAAGTAAATGATCTCAGATAAAAACTAGAAGGAAGCTTTCTGATAAATTACTTTGTGATGTGTGAATTCATCTCACAGCGTTACACCGTTCTTTTCAATGAGCAGTTTGATAACACTGTTTTCGTGGGATCTGCAGTGGGATATTTGGGATCGCATTGAAGCCTATGGTGATAAAGGAATTATTCTCAGATTAAAACCAAAAAGAAGCTTTCTGTGAAAAGGCTTTGTGATGTGTTAATTCACCTCGTAGAGAATTAAAAGAATTCACCATTCTTTTAATTGAGAAGTTTGATAACAATTTTTTCATTTATTTTGCAACGGGATATTCGAGAGCACCTTGAGGAATATGGTGGAAAAGGAAATACCCTCAGATAAAAAGTAGGAAGAATCTTTCTAAGAAACAGCATTGTGATGTGTGAATTCATCTCTCATAGTTCCACCATTCTTTTCATTGAGCAGTTTGCTAACACTGCTTTCATGGAATCTGCAATAGGATGTTTGGGAGTCACTGAAACCTATGGTGACAAACGAAATATCCTCAGATAAAAACCAAAAGGAAGGTTTCTGAGAAACTGTTTTCTGATGTGTGAATTCATCTCACAGAGTTACACTGTTGTTTTCATTGAGCAGTCTGCTAACACTGTTTTCTTGGAATCTGCAATGGGATATTTCAGAGTGCATTGATGCTTATGGTGACAAAGTAAATATCCTCATATAAAATCTAGAAAGAAACTTTCTGAGAAACTGCTTTCTGATGTATTATTTCATCTCAGAGTTACAGGATTGTTTTCATGGATCAGTTTGACAGCACCGTTTTTGGGGAATCTGAGAAGGAATATTTTGCATCATATTGAAGCCTATGGTGACAAAGGAAATATCCTCAAAAAACTCTACAAAGAAGTTTTTTGGAGAAATTTCTTCTTGATGTGTGAATTCATCTCCCAGAGTTACACTATTCTTTTCATTGAACAGATTGCTAACATTGTTTTCTTGGAAAGTGAAATGGGATATTTTAGAGCACATTCAAGCTTTTGGTGACAGAGGAAATATCCTCAGACAAAAACAAGAAAGAAGCTTTCTGAGAAACTGCTTTGTGCTTTGTGAATTCATCTCACAGAGTTACACGATAGTCTTCATGGAGCAATTTGTTAGCACTCCTTTTGGGAAAACTGAGAAGGGATATTTGGGATCGCATTGAAGCCTGTGATGACAAAGGAAATATCATCAGATAAAAACCAAAAAAGAAACTTTCTGAGAAACTGCTTTGTGATGTGTGAATTAATCTCACAGAATTACACTGTTATTTTCATTGAGCAGTTTGGTGACACTGTTTTCTTGGAATCTGCAATGGGATATTTCGGAGCGCATTGAAGCTTATGATGATAAAGAAATATCTTCAGACAGAAACCAAAATGAACCTATCTGAGAAACCGTGGTGTGATGTGTAAATTGATCTCACAGATTTACATATTTCTTTTCATGGGGCCATTTGCTAACACTGTTTTCGTGGAATCTTATTAGGAATATTCGCTAGCGCCTTGAGGCAAATGGTGAAATAGGAAATATCCTCAGACAAAAGCTGGAAAGAACCTTTCTGAGTAACTGCTTTGTGATTTGTGAATTCATCTCACAGAATTACACAATTCTTTTCATGGAGCAGTTTACTAGCACTGTGTGTAGGGAAACTGAGAAGGGATATTATGGATTCCATTGAAGCCTACGGTAACAAAGGAAATATCCTCTGATAAAATCTAGAAAGAAACTTTTGGAGAACCCTGTTTATGATGTGTGAATTCATCCCACAGAGTTACACCATTTTTTTCAATGAGAAGTTTGCTAACACGTTTTTTGTGGAATCCGCAATGGGATATTCTCCAGTACATCGAGTCAAATGGTGAAAAAGTAAGTATCCTCACATTAAAACTAGAAAGAAGCTTTCTGAAAAACAGCCATGTGATGTGTGAATTCATCTCACAGAATTCCATCCTTCTCTCCATTGAGCAGTTTGGTAGCACTGTTTTTAGGGAATCTGAGAAGGGATGGTTTGGATCTTATTGAAGCCTAGGGTGACAAATGAAATATCCTTAGATAAAAACTATACAGAAGCTTTCTGAGAAACCTCTTTGTGATTCGTGAATTTATCTCACAGAGTTACACGATTCTTTAAATGGAGGAGTTTGCTAACACTTTTATCATGGAATCTGTGAAAGGATATTTGGGAGCACATTGTGGCCTATGGTGAAAAAGGAAACATCCCCAGATAAAAACTAGAAAGAAGATTTCTGAGAAACTGCTTTGTGATGGGTGATTTCAGCTTACAGAATTACACTGTTCTTTACATTGAGCAGTTTGCTTACACTGTTGACTTGGAATCTGCAGTCTGATAATTCAGAGTGCATTGAAACTTATGATGACAAAGGATATATATTCATATATAAACTAGAAAGAATCCTTCTGAAGTGTTAATTCATCTCACAGAGTTACAGTATTCTTTTCATGGAGGAAATTGTTGGCACTGTTTTTGGTGAATCTGAGAAGGATGTTTTGAACCGTGTTGGACCATAGGTTTACAAAGGAAATACCCTCAGATAAAAACTAGAAAGAAGCTTTCTGTGAAAGTTCTTTGTGATGTGTGAATTCATCTCACAGAGTTTGACGTTTCCTTTTCATGGAGCCGTATGCTAACACTGTTTTCATGGAATCTCAAAAGTGATATTTGGCAGTGCTTTGAGGCCTATGGTGAAAAAGGGAATATCCTCAGAGTAAAACTAGAAAGAATCTTTCTGAGAAACTGCTTTGTGATGTGTTAGTTCATCTCACTGTGTTACACGATCCTTTTAAAGGATCAGTTTGGTAGCAGTGTTTCTGGGGATTCTGAGAAGGAATATTTTGGATCGCTCTGAAGCCTACTTTTCATGGAACAGTTTGGTAGCACTATTTTTGGGGAATCTGAGAAGGGATATTTTGAATTGCATTGAAGCCTGTGGTGACAAAGGAAATATACTCAAATAAAAACTAGGAAGAAGATTTCTGAGAACATTCTTTCTGATGTGTTAATTCATCTCACAGAGTTGCACCTTTGTTTTCATGGAGCAGTTTGCTAACACTGTTTTCCTCGAATTTGCAAAGGGATATTTGGGAGCTCATTGAGGATTATGGTGAAAAAGGAAATGTCCTCCCATAAAAACTAGAAAGAATCGTCCTGAGAAACTGTTTTGTGAGGTCTGAGTTCATCTCACAGAGTTACACCATTCTTTTCATGGAACAGTTTGGTTGCCCTGTTTTTGGGGAATCTGAGAAGGGATATTTTGGATCGCATTGAAGCCTATGGTGACATAGGAAATATACTCAGATAAAAACTAGAAAGAAGCTTTCTGAGAAAGTTCTTTGTGATATGTGAATTCATCTTACAGATTTACACCTTTCTCTTCATGCAGCAGTTTGCTAACACTGTTTTCGTTTAATCTGCAAAGGGATATTTGGGAGCGCATTGAGGCATATAGTGAAAATGGAAATGTCCTCTGATAAAAATTAGAAAGAATCTTTCTGGGAAATTACTTTGTGATGTGTGAATTCAGCTCACACAGTTAAACCATTCTTTTCATTGAGCCATTTGCTCACACTGTTTTCGTGGAGTCTGCAAAGGGATATTTGGGAGTGCTTTGAAGCCTATGGTAACAAAGGAAGTAATCTTTTGATAAAAAACAGAAAGAAGCTTTCTGAGAAACTCCTTTGTGATGTGTTAATTCATCTCACAGAATTGCACGATTCTATTGTAGGATCATATTTGTTGCAGTGTTTTTGGGGAATCTGAGGAGGGATATTTTGAATCGCATTGAAGCCTACGGTGACAAAAGAAATATCCTAATAAAATCAATAAAGCTGCATTCTGAGAATCATCTTTGTGATGTGCGAATTCATCTCACAGAGTTACGCCATTCTTTTCATGGAGAAGTTTGGTAGTACTGATTTTGAGGAACCTGAGAGGTATATTTTAGATCACATTGAAGCCATTGGTTAAAAAGGAAATATCCCCAGAAAATACTGGAAAGAAGCTTTATGTGATACTTTTTGTGATTTGTGAATTCATCTAACTGAGTTATATGATTAGCTGTTTGCTAACAATGATTTCATTGAATCTGCAATAGGATATTTTGGATCGCATTGAAGCTTTTGGTGACAAAGAAAATATCCTCAGATAAAAGCTAGAAAGAAGATTCATGAGAAACTACTTCATGATGTGTGAATTCACCTCACAGAGGTACACCATTCTTTTCATTGAGTTGTTTGATAACACTGTTTTGGTGGAATCCCCAAAGGGATATATGGGAGCTCATTGATGCCTATAATGGAAAAGGAAATATCCTCAGATAAAAACTACAGAGAAGCTTTTTAAGAAACTACTTTGTGATGTGTGAGTTCATCTCACAGAATTACACTCTTTTTTTCCTTGAACAGTTTGCTAACACTGTTTTCATGCAATCTGCAATGGGATATTTCAGAGCGCAATTAAGCTTATAGTGACAAAGGAAATATCTTCAGGCAAAAACTAGAAAGAATCTTTCTAAGAATCTGATTTGTGAAACGTGAATTCATCTGACAGACTTACACGATTCTTTTCATGGAGGAATTTGGTAGCACTCCTTTTGGGGAATCTGAGAAGGGATATATTGGATCACTTTGAAACCTTTGGTGACAAAGGAATTATACTCAGATAAAATCTCGAAAGAAACTTTCTGAGAAACTTCTTTGTGATTTTTGAATTCACTTCACATGGTTGCACCTTTCTATTCATGGCACAGTGTGCTACCACTGTTTTCATGGAATCAACAAAGAGATATTTGGGAGCCTATTTAGGCCTATTGTGAGAAAGGAAATATCCACAGATAAAAACAAGGAAAAGTTTTCTGAGAAACTGGCTTATAGTGTGTTAATCCATCTCACAGAGTTACACGATTCCTTTAAAGGATCAGTTTTGTAGCACTGTTTTTCAGGAAACTGAGAAGGAATATTTTGGATAACATTGAAGCCTATCTTGACAAAGGAAATATCCTCAGATGAATACTAGAAGGAAACTTTCTGAGAAAGTTCCTTGTAATGTGTGAATTCATCTCTGACAGTTACACTTTTCTTTTCATGGATCAGTTTGCTAACACTGTTTTCACAGAAACTGCAAAGGGATATGTGGGAGCACATTGAGGCTTATAGTGAAAAGGGAAATATCCTCAGATAAACACTAGAAAGAAGCTTTCTGAGAAACTGCTTTGTGATATGTGAATTCATTCACAGAGTTACACTGTTCTTTTCACTGAGCAGTTTCTAAACACTGTTTTCCTGGAATGTGAAAAGGGATTATCGGAGTGCATTGAAGACTGTAGAGAAAAAGGAAATATCCTCAGATAAAAGCTAGAAATAATTGTCTGAGAAACTGCTTTGTGATCAGTGAATTCATCTCACACAGATACACTGCACTTTTCATTGAGTAGTCTGTTAACACTGGTTTCTTGGAACCTGTAATAGGATATTTGGGAGTGCACTGACGCCTATGGTAACAAAGGAACTATCCTCAGATGAAAACTGAAAACAATCTTTCTGTGAAACTGCCTTGTGATGTGTGAATTCATCTCACAAGGTCACACCATTCTTTTCATTGAGTAATTTGTTACACTGTTTTCTTGGAATCTGCAATCTGTTATTTTGCAGCACATTGGAGCTTTGGGTGACAAAGGAAATATCCTCATATAAAAACTAGAAAGAAGTGTTCTGAAAAACTGCTTTGTGATTTGTGAACTCATCTCACAGAGTTACACAATTCTTTACATGAAGCAGTTTGGTAGCACTGTTTTTATGGAATCTGCAAAGGGATATTCAGGAACTCCTAATGGCATTCAGTGAAAAAAGAAATAACTCCAGATAAAAACTGGAGAGAAGCTTTTTGAGAAATTGTTTTGATGTGTTTATTCATCTCATAGAGTTTAACTTTTTGTTGATTGAGCAGTTCAGCATCATTTGGGGGCACATTGAAGCCTATGGTGAAAAAGGAAATATCATCAGATTTAACCTAGAAAGAAACATTCTGAGAAACTGTTTTGTGATGGGTGAATTCATCTCACAGAGTTACACCTTTACATTGAGCAGTTTGGTAGTACTATTTTTGTGGAATCTGCAGAGGGATATTTGGAGCACATTGAAGCCTAAGGTAAAAAAGAAAATTCTTCAGGTAAAAACTGGAGAGAAGATTTCTGAGAAACTACTTTATGATGTCTGCATTCATCTCATAGAGCTAAACTTTTCTGTTGAGGGAACACTTTGGCTTCACTGTTTTTGTGGTGTCTGAGAAGGGATATTTGCGAGCCCATTGAAGTCTATGGTGGAAAAGGAAATATCCTCAGATAAAAACTAGAAAGAAGTTTTCTGAGAAACTGCTTTCTAATTTGTGAATTCATCTCACAGAGTTACTATTTCCTTTCATGGAGCAGTTTGTTAACACTGTTTTTATGGAATCTGAGAAAGGATATTTTGGATTGCATTCAAGTCTATACTGACAAAGGAAATATCCTCAGGTAAAAACTTGAAACAAGTTTCCTGAGGAACAACTTTGTGATGGGTGAATTTGACTCACAGAATTAAAACTTTCTTGTCAGTGCACAGTTTGGTGGCACTGCTTTTGTGGAATCGGCAGAGGGATATTTGGGAGCACATAGAGGTCTAAGGTGAAAAAAGAAAATTCTTCAGGTAAAAATTGCAGATAAGCTTTCTGAGAAACTTCTTTGTGAGGTTTGCATTCATCTAATAGAGGTAAACATTTCTCTTGAGGAAGCACTTTGGTATCACTGTTTTTGTGGTGTCTGAGAAGGGATATTTGGATCGCAATGAAGCATATGGTGACAAAAGAAATATCCTCAAATAAAAACTAGAAGGAAGCTTTCTGACAAAGTTCTCTGTGATATGTGAATTCATCTCACAGAGGTACACCTTTATTTCATGGAGCAGTTTGCTAATACTGTTTTCGTTTAATCTGCAAAGGGATATTTGAGAGTGCATTGAGGCCTATAGTGTAAAAGGAAATATCCTCAGATAAAAACTAGAAAGCTTTCTGGGAAACTGTTTTTTGATGACTGAATTCATCTCACAGAGTTACAGTGTTCCTTTCATTAAGCAGTTTGGTAACAATGTTTTAATAAAATCTTCAATAGGATATTTTGGAATGCGTTGAAACCTAGAGTGACATAGGAAATATCCACAGATAAAAACCAAAAAAAGCTTTCTGAGAAACTGCTTTGGGATGTGTGAATTTATCTCAAAGAGTTCACTGTTCTTTCCATTGATCAGTTTGCTACCATTGTTTTCATGCAATCTGCAGTGAGACATTTTGGAGCACATTGACGCTTAGGGTGACAAAGAAAATATCCTCAGGCAAAAACTAGAAAGAAGTTTTCTGAGAAACTGCTAGTGATTTGTGATTTCATTTCACAGTGTTATGTGATACTTT
>NW_022681200.1:0-22651 GCF_009764315.1 Trachypithecus francoisi | reverse complement strand
CTTCCTCACTAAAAACAAGCGTTTAAACAATAAATGGTTTACTCTAAAACATTCTGGAGAGAGAGATACATTTGGAGAGTGGACACACTCAACACAGAAATCCGGAACATCAAATAGGCACAACCAGCAGTGAGGGTGGAAGGGGTGCCATGTGAGTGCCCCTCAAAGCACACACAAGCCTGGCTGCTTAAACGGAATGAATATAGCTCAACACTCCTATGTGAACATTGACGTGTCTACTGCCTTACAGAATTCTCTGAGCTGAGCTACAGGAACCTTCCTTGGAGCCTTTTCTCACCTACACTGTCTACAAGTGCCCCCTGGGCTCCCTGGACAGTCTCGTGTCTTTGTTTAGAATATCACAGTACTTGGAGGCCTGTTTAATCCCAAGTCAGAGCCTTATCATAACTCAGACACCATCCCTCAAAAGGCTTGTTGGCCAACTTCGGCTAATGCAGGCTGCTCCACAGTGCCCTGCAGGTTGGCTTGGTGCATCCACATGATTTGAAGATTTGGGGCTGCCGTTTTCTGCAGTCACAGATGCGGACTTACATATTCATCATGACGGAAGGCAGCATGTATTTTTATGTTCCTTCTGTAATGGTAATCATGGCAATATTCCCCCGATCCTTAAAAAAGCCTCCTAACAGCAGTTGCATTCCACCCCCTTCCTTCAAATTAATAGAATTTACCAAACTAGGTGAAATCAGTCTTCATGAGAAAGTGACAAATCAGTGTTCACACAATGGCATAGTAGCTGGGCATAGAGTGTATGTCAACATCCCAAACTAAGCACCCATCACAATTATTCCCAACTCGTAGGAAAGCTAGAAAAATTAGAAGGCTTAAAACATAATTATAAATGAAAATAACAAGAAACCAAAGTTTTTGAGGAGCATTTGTTAGCCAAGCAAGGAAAGCCATTAACCAGTGCTGATTACATTGCATTTGATTACAGCAGCCAAAGACAGAGGAAGAGACTTTTAAAGATTAGTCTTTCAGTAAGAATGGTTGCTTAACAAGTTCAGACTACTGGGCTACACCAATCGTCAATTAAGAAGCAAGGCAAACGAGTGTGAGTCATTTATCATCTCCAACTCCTGACCTCAGGTGATCCGCCCACCCCGGCCTTTCAAAGCGCTGGGATTACAGGCATGAGCCACCACGCTTGGCTGAGAAGTGTTTGACAGAGGCTGAGGGGAGGCTCCTGTCCCTTCCTGGGACATCCACGTCCCACCCAGCTTCCCACACCGACTATGACACTCGAAGCATCACAGCAAGGGCAGCTGCATCCCCGCAGTTCTCTGCACTAACGCCACAACTGCGTGAGCAGCCACAATCCTGGAGCTGCCACTCAGCCTTATCCAGCTGGCACAAGCACAGCAGAAACTACCACGCCCCCAAGAGGGAGGAGTGGGGATCCAGGGGAGTGAACCAGGAGGGAGGCGTGGGGGCCCAGAGCAGTGAACCAGGAGGGAGGCGTGGGGGCCCAGGGGAGTGAACAAGGAGGGAGGCATGGGGGCCCAGAGCAGTGAACCAGGAGGGAGGCGTGGGGGCCCAGGGGAGTGAACAAGAAGGGAGGAGTGGGGACACAGGGAGTAAATCAGGGGGAGGAGGGTGGAGTTTGGCCCAGGAAGTGAACCAGGAGGGAGGAGTGGGGACACAGGGAGTAAATCAGGAGGGAGGAGGGTGGAGTTTGGTCCAGGGAGTGAACCAGGAGGGAGGAGGGTGGAGTTTGGTCCAGGGAGTGAACCAGGAGGAGGAATGTGGTCCGGGGAGTGAACCAGGAGGGAGGTGTGTGGTCCAGGGGAGTTGGGAGTAATACGGTCCAGGGGAGTGAACAAGGAGTCTCTGGGGGTAGCAAGTTCACACACCACAAATACCACCCAATCCATCCGCGTGCAGGGAGGGGACGGAAACCACGCAGGACCTACAGCACTTTCTCCTTGCAGATGAGGAGTGAGGATACCGACTCATGCATGAAATCAGAGCTAAAGTTCTACCACGGTGGGGAGATGCTTCACAGACCCAAATGGGTGCAAAAAGAAACCAGTCATACAAGATCAGTGGATGGAAAGGAATCAGAAATTTAAGCCTGTAACAAGCTTTCAGAAAAAATTTCACTTGATCTGCAAGATGACTGCAGCTCTGCTTGATCATTTCTGCAAATCTCTAATTCGCGATGAGCCATCTCAGAGCCGTTCAAGAGGAGTAACAAAATCAAAACGCCAAGGCATGCTCCGGATTTTAGATGGCCTGCAACAGTGTGGAAATGAGCAGCAGTGCCAGAGCTTTCAAGTTTGTTTGAAGTCAATTCCAGTATGAGGGCAGCATCTTCCAGGCTGAAGCAATGGGGTGGGCTCCTGCTCACCGCATGGGAGACCAGCTTTCAGCTAAGGTGCTGAAATCTAAGCAACATTAGAAGAAAAATCACTGAATTCTGCCCGAGGCTCCAAGGGTATTTTCCTCTCTGAAAGGAGCCCCCTTCCGGGACTTGGGATTGAGTGACAGCCTTCAATTATGGTGGTCCTAGTGGTAACAGGGAACTCCTCAGCCTGCCGGGAGCTGGGGCCCTCGACAGCCTCACGGCTCCACACGCCAGTGTTTTAAGGATCACACGTGTACAGATAGCAAAGCTTGCTGCACAGATGACAGGTGCTAACAAGCCCCAAACATCTCACTCATACTTGCTAACCACATCTCTTCTCTCAGCCTCCACAGCGTTCCACACTCTGCCTTTATATAGAGAAGAACCGTGCATCCTGAGTGCCACAAAGATTCAACTCCTTCCGGGCAGAGGGGTGCAGCTTTCCGTCACGGGGTCCTCACTCCAGCCGGCACAGGATTTGCAGAGTGGGCGAGTCTAATGTTGAAGACACTTTCTCAATATTCCCTTCACACCCCTCCAAAAACAAGAGTAGTGCCAGCTTCTTACCGAGGTTGTCATGAGGAAAACATTTCTGTCTTATTTGTCACTTTTTAACATAATACTTGTGAAGAATGTGACTCTGCATGTACACTGTAGGCACCACACCGTGAACATTCTGCTCTCCCATGACTGTATTCACAGGTCCCAAGGACAAAACTTCTCCATAGTAGCCAAATATATATATATATATATATAAATATATGTATATAAAATATATATATAAATATATGTATATATAAATATATATACATATATATAAAATATAATATACATATATATATATATATACATAAATATATATATACATATATATATATATATACATATATATATATATATATAAACATGACTTCCATCATCTGAAAGTCACAGATGTGGCTTTTACTTCACAAAAAGATCCAAATGATCCACAAGCCAGGTTTAATAAACACATTGGTCCAGGTGGGAAAATGACCCCTCAGTCTCCCTCCCCTCAAAGACCAGGGCAGCCAGGAAACTGCGCTCTCCAGTCAATGACAGCCCGCAGGATTCCCTAAATAAGCAGTCGGGAGATTCCCATCTCGCAGAGTGTGCCTTTCAAGATTCAAGATGTCCCCGCTCCCTGAATGTCCTACAAAGAACAGACTACCCAACTGAGGACTGAGGCAGTAAAGAAACATGTTTTCGGCGGGTGCGGCGGCTCACGCTTGTAATCCCAGCACTTTGGGAGGACGAGGCAGGCGGATCACAAGGTCAGGCAATGAGACCATCCTGACTAACACGGTGAAACCCCCATCTCTACCAAAAATACAAAAAATTAGCCAGGCGTGGTAGCGGACACCTGTAGTCCCAGCTACTTGGGAGGCTGAGGCAGGAGAATGGCGTGAAGCTGGGAGGCAGAGTTTGCAGTCAGCCGAAATCGTGCCACTGCACTCCAGTCTGGGCGACAGAGCAAGAGTCTGTCTCAAAAAAATTAAAATAAATAAAATTTAAAATGTTTTCAGCAAATAGCATCAGTGACCCACAAATGAGAGGTACCGTTTTCATTCTAGGAGGGAAACACTACAAAGCACGTACATTTTAGCCCCGTAAGTGAATTCTTCGGGCGTTCCTGTGTCCGCTATCAAATGCAGCACATCACCTCAAAAGGCAAAGTTCTATAAGTCACATCCAAGGAGGGGAAAAATCATTCTAAGTTTTAGCAATCCAGTAAGAACCCGATCCAGAGAAGCCTACTTGTTCCAAACTGTAAGCAGCAACATATCGCTACAATGTAATGAAAACAAAGGGATGATTAAGAACATTTCAATGCTAATAAAAGACAAAAATGTCATTGGATTTATTCTACTCTACACAGAGCAGCCGGGCAGTTCACCCATACGTTATGATTGTTGCTGTTTTTCAGGCAGGGTCCAAACTCTGTCAACAAGGCTTGACAGCAAGGATGTGATCTCCACTCACTGCAAGCTCCGCCTCCCAGGCTCAAGCGATTCTCTTCAGCCTCTGGAGTAGCCGGGACTACAGGTGTGCAGTCATCACGACCAGCTAATTTGTGTGTTTTCAGTAGAGGCGGGATTTCACCAGGTTGCCCAGGCTGGTTCCCTGGGTCTCAATCTCCCAGGCTCAAGCAATCCACTGCCTCGGCCTCCCAAAGGGCTGGGATTACTAAGCTTGAGCCATCACGCCAGGTCCCCTTTTTTCTTTTCTTTTAAGTGATTAATGTGCTTCGGAGTCTCATAGGCATTAAAAAAAAAAAAAAAAAAACAAGCAAATTATTTTTGTAAGGGAAAGAAATTTGTAAGGGAAAGAAAAAATTTTTTCTTGTAAGGGAAAGAAAGCATTAACACGTTTTACACTTCTCAAAACTGAAATGCTAAGATAAATGTATTTTCTTCACAGAAGTGGCATTCTTAAAGTTCTGTAAAAGTGATACCATGGACACCACCACATCACAGACGAGTGTGGCAGGACTGCTCAGATTCAGAACACATTCTGAACAGTCCTCCTGCCACTTTCCTCAGTGGGAACACTTTATTCTGTCTTTTATTCAAATTAAGTACCTTGCAAGGGAGTTGAAGAAAACTGCATAGCAGATTTTAAAACTTCAATGCTTTTCTCAATTTTTGCCACATTCTGATGCATTTTACTGACTACACGGCCAATAAGTCTAAAGCTTTTTGCATCGATCAAGACAATGCTCCTTGTAGCAATAGGCTTTTTCTTTTCTATACAAAGATCTATAACTTAAGCTAGTAAACTGGGCATTTCACAAAGATTTTGCACAATTCCTAGCACAGATTTTAGCAAAATAAAACTGTTATCCTTCCGCAATTGTATAACCAAGCATAGGAAACTGCACAGTTAAAATAACCATTCCATTATTTTATATAAACACAAACGAGAAAGTAGAGTATGCTCTGGAAAACATTATTTCCATATGCCAATGATGAAGCAGAAGACAGTTCCTCAGCCTCATATGACATTTGACTAGCGAAGTACTCTGGCCCAAGCCCAGCCCGGTTCAACAGAAATGAAGTAAACGTGTGAGTGACCGTGGTGGGGCACTCTGCTAGCCACAGTCCAGGAAAGAACAGCTAACATCTTTCTTCTTCATGGGAAAACCGAAACATACTCGAGAGACCTTGATTCTTTAAAACACAGTCTGCCCCAGTACTAACCTTAAGCTCCCATTGATCAAGATTGCCATAACCACAGAGGTGTTTTTCCAGGCCCTCGAAAATCACGGACATGGTACATACACAACGTTTTCAAACACTCAATGCTGCCAATTTGTTAAATGTGCTGTGATACCGGAGGTCTTGTGAAGGACCAGAAGCGTCACAGCCTGGTCACCTGTGCTGGTGTTCAATGCTTTGTATATGCAAAACCTGCTGTTACAATTTACTGGGCTTAATGTGATTCAGTTTGTCACAGAAGAGAGCAATGACATTTGCTTAATTCCACGCACAGATTCTCAGGTTCACCTTCCACGAGTGACTGCTCTGTCCACGAGACAGCGGAGGGAAGACCCAGGAAAGGCCTGGGAGATGCCAGGCGCTCACAAACTGGTATCAGTCTGCTGGTTTTGGCTTAAAGGAAAACAGACATAGAAGAAACTAAAAGGGTTCACTACACCTAATATCACAATGTTCTCAACTTTACCTCAGCCAAAAAGAAAAGCGGAAAAGCAAAACTACTCACTCCAGGGCATGATTCCAGTGCTCATCTGAAACACGGAATATTTAGAAGACAAAGCTTATTGTGAGTGCAAGTAATATACACATCAAACACTGTTTTCACAAAACCCAGTCTTTGCGATTGCTTTTATAAAAAGTAAAATTCTCATGAGGATCGCATACATTAAATGATTTTCAAATGAAGGGACTGGTCAACTTCAGGGCATACGATTTCTGCCACACACGAGGGGAGCAGTGAGAGAGAAGAGCTAGGATCAAGTGTGCTGAAGCTGTTCTAGGACTGAAATTCAGTTTCTGCCAAAACAAAAACACAGGAGTCTGTCAACTTCGATAGCAAGCTCTGCTTGAGAACGTCAAGATGTTAAAGTTGCAAAGGGGCTTCTCCCTGCTATGGGCACGTGTCATCCTTGCAAAAACACAGCTCAGCATCATCAAAAACCAGGAAAGAACACAGATCTTCCAGACATGTAATCCAAGAGCAGAAGGGAGCACAGGCCAAGCTTGCTCGGGAGAACTGTTCCCGGAGGACAACAGCACAGAGGACGTCACAGGGAGGGCAGGGCAAGCAACAGCAGCTTCCGTCTCACGCAAGCAGGGCCTGAGCCAGGGGCGCAGTCTCCTCCAACCTGACAAGGAGGTGCAAGGAGCCACAGAGAAGTCAATTCAGGGTCCTTTTCAGAAAGGGGCAACCATGTGAAAATCTGGTCTCACCCACCCCACACCCCCCATGGTAACAGCTAAACTCTCACGTGCGTCTGTCACATTCCCCAACCCCTCTTGCACATGCTCTTCCTGCACCCGGGTGCCCGTCTCCGTGCTGCTCCTGAGGCCACACCTGCTGCCGTCCAGTAGTGACCAGGAATACACCTTTGTCCGGGAGAAGCAAACGCAGAGTTCACACACTCCTGTACAGGTTTGCTGGCCGAGAATCTAACTGCACTGTCCGATTCCAGATGTGCTGGTACCAAGGAGAACGTTCGATGTCCGGCATTTATAAACGGTATCAGGGGGTTCTCCTGGGACTCCCAGGCAGCCGCACGAGGGAGGGAGCTGTTGCCCTGTTACCCCGAGCCAAAGCAAGGCTGAGAGACAAACACCACAGGCCACATCACACTCGAGCACCGACTCTTGACAGTTGCTCGTTCGTGTGTTAAAAAGAGTTCGGGGTACAGGCGTCACACAGGCCTGATCTCAGCCATGGGACGATAGTGACTGCCCACAAGTCGCATATCTAAGCCCAGACTTGCCCATCCGGCCTCCCTTCAGGAACAATGCCCACCTCACAGTGCTGCCATGAACGCTAAGTCAGCACGTACATACACAACCAAATTCATTTCAATTGTGCTTTCTACCCCAATTTAATACAACCAGGCACTATCATTGAGACTGAATAACCAATATTAGAACAGAAGTTCAGGCCAGGGATGGTGGTTCAGACCTGTAATCCCAGCACTTTGGGAAGCTGAGGTGGGTGGATCACTTGAGGTCAAGAGTTGGAGACCAGCCTGGCCAACATGGCAAAACCCCATCTCTACTAAAAATAAATTATCCGGACATGGTGGCACACACCCTGTAACCCCAGCTACTAGGGAGGCTGAGGCATAAGAATCGCTTGAACCTGGGAGGTAGAGGTTGCAGTGAATGGACATCGTACTACTGTGCTCCACCCTTCCAGCCTGGGTGACAGACCAAGATTCTAGTAAAAAAAATAAAAGGTCAAGATGAAAACTGATTGCCAAGGTCCGTGTTCCATATACTTCAAACATAAAGTTCATTAGCTGGTACTTGATCAAGTTGTAGTTTTCTTCATTACAATCTTGTATATCCTTCTAACACAACTCAAAATGTTTACATTTGAGCACACCTCGAGTATAACAAAAAATAAAGTGCCTGTATTTCATAAATGAGCAAGTTCCAGTAAGGCTGCATCCCACTCTAGTTAATCCTTTGACAACGTAAAACAGCCATCCTGACACAGCACTGACACATGGTACAAGAATAATGACCTCCAATTAAATCGCTAGATTTAGAGAACACATCAATATAGTTTATCACGAATTCACCAGCGGTTAGCAAGAGTTTAAAGGAAGAAAAAGTATCGGGACTGTAACTAGAAATAAAGGCAAAAATAAACACGAGAAATTAGTCACATTTAAATCAATACCCTTTCTGTGGGGCCATAAGAAAGTATACACAATAGGTGTGCAAGCTGTCATGCTAAGCTGTCACCAAGCTCTCTATGAAGGTGGTAAGAGCGTCCCAAGTCGCAGAGCCTCATCTTCCTATTTAAACGCTAAACAACCAACACCACACTCAGCACGCAGTGAGAACTCTGAAAGCTCAGAGGAACGCATGATGGGATGAAGGGCCCCAGTCCTGCCATCACCCTGCTGCTTATAAAAAATATAAAACAAAGCCCTGCCTTCAAGGTGCTCAGATCTAAGTAGTACAAGGATTTGCTTTTAACTACGAATGATGAAGACTCGCAACAGCTGTGCGAAATGTAAGGCAACCTCATAAGAGAACTTGGCTGAGACTAAACCCAGAGATGGTTTTTTAACCACAGAAGAGGAAAGAACTGAAGAACCTTACAGAACATTGGCAGCAATTTCTATTTCTCTATGGTAGAACCTGGAATTTACCTTTGAGACAGACTGTCCTTCTGTTCTGAAAAATCAGATTATTCTTGCAATCCTCCATCAGGATTGAAATTCCCAAAGGCATGGAAAACCAAGTACTAATTTTTAACCCCCCCAAAAAACTACCTATGATCTTAGTTGTGAGATTTAGTATTCTCAAATTCCAAATTTGGAAATATTTTGCACCAAGTCCTTATTTTCCCCTGTGACTTGAAAGCTCTCTATTCTTTTGTCCTAAACATCTTCTTCTCATCCTTCCAAACAGTATCTGAAAGATAACTTACATATCGTTTTCAATGTTAACAAAGAAGATACTACAATTGTCATCAACTGTTTCTATTCACAACTCTAGGAGGGATTGTGCTACATCGTGAGGAACACACGAGGCAGTAAATACACCACAAGAAAGAACAGTAGAAAGTGGACACATTTCCTGATGAGTGACGATTTCTCATTGAGCTGCTGACGAAGTTATAATACAGAAAGCTAGACAGCTGCTCTGTTAGCTCTACCTCACTTAAGTGACCGAGTCATTGTTGTTTCGGTTCCCTCTCTCGTCTGGGGATGAGACACACCTCACAGAGCTGTTTATGATTTCAGGAACACACACATCATGAGTGACTGTTCCTAAATCGTTGCAAAGGGTATAGTAACCTGCCAAATTTCAACTAGGTTGCAACAAACAACTGTTTTCATCCTACACCCTCCTGGCCAGTGAGATGGTGCGTTCTGGGATCCCTGCGGGAGCCCTATTCCTGGTGCCATAGAGCACATACACATTACATCCACATGGTGTACGTATATGGTACACTGTAACACGTGTACATGCATAGAGTACACACATCCGAATATGTATAGTGTACATAAGTGCACTACGTGCGTACAGAGTGCCACACATCCAGATCCATGTGGTGTACATGTATAGAGTGTACACACATCCAAATATATAGCGTACAAACAAGTTACTACGTGTGTACAAGCATAGAGCATACACACATCCATATAGCAAATGTACATAGTACGCTAACATGTATGCACATGCATAGCGTGTACACCATCTATATAACAGTGTACACAGGTATACTATAACCTGTATGTACATGCATATGGCATACACATGCACATCCGTATGTACAGGTATGCTATTTGCTATATGTATACACATGCATATAGCATACATTCTTATCAAATGTAGTAGGTGCACTACAGCATGCATACACATGCGCAGTGTACACATAGGCACTGTATACAATGTACATCAGTACACTAACGTATAAGCATATACACATGCAACAGTGTACATACATATGCAGCATGTATGTATTAGTGTGTACATATCCGAAGTTTATTCAGTGTGCATAGTGTACACGCATGCTTGTGTGCACATATGTATATATACATCTGCAGAAATAATGTGCACATACCCACATGGTGTACGTACACAGGTATGTATATGGCATTAAATACATACATGTATGTACACATGCAGAACAGATAGGTGTCCAAGTAGTGTGCTTATAACCATAGTGCCCATACACACATGCCTACAGCATGCACGTTGTATAGGAACATATGAAGTGCACATACCTATACATTGTAAATACATGCACAGTGGAAATACACGTAGTATGCATACACACATACAAACATGTACATTTATACAGTAACATATACCGAGACCCAGAACGGGTCAGGAGTATTAACACTGTGGAAAGGCTTCCAGTTCTACCTAAGTGAATGTTTTTTCAAACAGAAACAGTGGGAAGGGCACAACCACTTTCCCTCAGAGCTCTGGGCCTGACCGTGGAAGTTCAGAGGTTTTCCTAATGCAGTACACATCAGGACTGACCACACAAGAGCGCTCCTTAAAAATTAAACATGTGTCCTCATGTTTTGGCCTTTGAGACAAAAGCTCTTATTTAATAGAGTTTGCTGACTGAATTTGACTCACAGTGCTCTGGCAGATTCTTCATTTTCTGGTGAGACAGACGAATGTCCCAGGGTGAGGGCAATGCCAGCCCTCTCAGGGTCAGCTATTCGAGGAGCTATGTCTGGCAGAACACAATCCAACACCATAGTAGGATCCCCAGCCAGCCACTTAGACACTTTCGGGTACTTACTCTGTCTGCTTCTTTCCCTTTTTTGAATTCAGCTGGGGGGTGGGGGGAAGACAAAAAATCAAAACCAAAATCAACAGCCCAAGTGTTTGTGTGTCTGAAAAGTTAATACATCCACATCCAACTTTCTAAATGAGTCACCGGCAGGTATGATGGTCACCGAACAGTGGCCACTGTTGACAAAATACAAAGTCTTCTGCAAACAAGAACGAGTTTCTAGGAAACAAAAGTCAAGGGATTTACTTCACATATTACAGCTATCAAGGGTGCTCATCAAAAGTGTACTTAGAGGTTTTCCTTTCAGTTATTTTGAAGATTTTTAAGTTGCAATACTGAAAAGCCTCTGGGAAAAAAAGGATGCAGGTATCTGGAAGATTTCTACTAAATGATTTTCATGTCTTTTTGATAAAGTTAAATAAGGTCAGCCTTGAAGTCATGGGTTCCACGACTCTGAGGCTGTGGATGGAATCCACACCACCACCAGACAATTGAATAAACAGGAAGGCTGCACACACAGGACACAGACAGTGAGACAGCTGACTACTTGTCAGCTTCTGGGTCAGTTCTACCCAGTTCTGCCCAGGCCCCGCTGGAAATGAAAACCTGCCCTTTAGAAGCCTTCAATCCCCGCCTTTCAAAATCTAATCCTCTTCAACTGAGGCCCGAGTCCAAAAATCTACTGACAGCACCTGTGAGGCCAGCTGTCCCCCAGCCTTCTTGGCACCAGGGATGGGTTTCATGGAAGACAATTGTTCTGGGGGGTGGTTTTGAATGCACTGTTCCACCTCAGGTCAGGCATCGGATCCTCATAAGGAGCACCTCCGAGATCCCTCACATGCAGTTTACGATAGGGTCCCAGCGCCTAGGAGAACCACAGCTTATGATAGGGTCCCAGCGCCTAGGAGAACACGCGGCTTATGATAGGGTCCCAGCGCCTAGGAGAACATGCGGCTTACGAGAGGGCCCCCTGCCTAGGAGAACAGGTATTAAATGAGTTGGCAAACCAAAATCCACCCGATCTACCACTCCAAACCAACATACACCACTGCCAATATTGATGTGAGCCAAAAACATGGAAGTCCTGAGGGCCCCACTGACCACAGCCAGACACCACTTCTGCAAGAAGCAAGCACGTGCCTAAAGATCACCTGCGATGACCCAGGAGAGCAGCTTTGAGCAGAGACCAACGTGAAGGAGAGGCACAGGGCCAGGGTGCTGGGTGTGCCGGTCTTTGTGACCTCACTGAGATGGCTGACCTCTGGCCCTTGGTGTCCGTCCTATGGAGGAGGTAGCCCCAAATCCCTGCCTCCCTTCAGCACTGACTGAGGTGGTCCTGAAGTCTCCCCAGGGCTGAGACTGCTTCTAAATCCTGTTAGCTGCACACCCACAGAAAAAACAAAAAACAAAATATCAAGTATGCACACAGGAAAAGAAAAATATGTGAATCCTCCCTTATTCAACAGGTATTTAAAAAGTAACAGGAAAATTGTGATCGTCTTTAAACAACCACCAGCTATCACGTCCTGTTGAAATGTTTTAGCTGATCAGGAACACCTTTACCAAGCACCTGTGTGTTCAGGAAATCAGTTGACAGATTCCAAATAACCTCGGAGCTTACGACTTACCCCCACTCACGCGCATCACCTCTCCAGAGGAACGAGCCCTGAACACCTTTCAAATGGTGAGGAACAGGAACAAGGTAGTTTTCCCTCAACACCACAAAACAAGCTCGACCCCGAGGAGCCGGAGAAACAGCGACGTTTGTTTAGATGCTTCCCACTGACCTTGTCAGAGCAACGTTCCCATCCCACACCGCCCAGTGTTTAACTCTCCCTGGGATACCAGCAGCCGTCAAACCTCAACAAGCTGGAAACAGAGGCCAAGCTGACAGGAGGCTCTCTCCATTCCCTACTGAATTCGCTCAGACACGGATGTTCCCAACACATACGGCCCTGGTATTCCACACCTGGAGAACATTCAAACAACAGATGCTGCAAAGACGTTCCCCTAAGAGAAACTCAGTTTCTAACTTCCCTTAGGGAAAAATAAGAGACCCAGAACTTTCCAGAAAATCAAGTGGGAGGAAGCCACTCACCTCTCGCACTTCTAAACCTGCCTTCCGCAGGTGCTCAGGGATGTCCCCGCGACAGCCTCGTCCACCAGGATGGCAGCAGGCCTCAGGCAGCCAGCACCTGGGCAGCTGCGAAGCAACCCCAGGGTGAAAACGCCATCCCAGGCTCCACTTCCCAGAGCCCCTCAGCAAGAAAAACAGAGGCGGGACAGAACCGAGGGCTGATTCGAGGCTGGGGAGCCCAGACCCGCACAGCTCAATCATCAGACATGCTCTTCTGTGGACAGAGCCAGGGAGAGACCAGCACAGAGACCCTCAGCTGGCTCCAAGAGCCAGCGTCCTCCAGGGCTGCAAGTTTGTGGTCACAGCTTCAGAATTTGGTTCCAGAATCTTCTGAATCAAAGACACAGCAAACTGTAAAGCTGCCAGGACAGCAGGGCCCAGGAGCGGCTCAGGAGAGGACCACGTAGAAACCCCACACACAGCATACACGTGTGCATGCTTACTTCACACATGCCACCCCTTCACCCAATACTGTACACGCAAACGTATGTATGCACTCCATACACACCCTCAAATACCTCACCAAATATGATGCGTGTACCCACTCCACACACACCCTCAAATACATACAACACACATGAACAGGCTCACTGCACCCACACCTGCTAAATACACTCACCACACACGCACAAACGTGACACACCTGCACACTCATTCCAGACATCACACCCCTCACCAAGTACACAGGTACACACACCCCCAAGTCCAGAACCTGCAGACTCCACAAGCTTTGGTTTCCCCCAGTTTCTCTCATCACATGAGATCCACACACAGATGTCATTTACTGACATCTAACACCCGGGGAGGCCCTTAGACAGAACTGCAGTCACAAGTTGCCTTCATTCAGGCATTCATCACCAGCCTCCTGAAGCCACCTCCTGTCCCCACGGGGAGCGGGGGCCGAGACCGGAGACGTCACTGGGCTTACAGATCCCCAGGCTGGCAACCCAGCAAAATCAGGAGGGCTCAGCCACGGCCCTGGAGGGAGATGGGTACTGGGCTCAGGTATGCGGAACATGAGTCCTCATTTCCGTATAGTGTCACCAATGACAGCGTCAGGTGAAAGCCAGTGGTTTGGCATTCCTGGGATAGACAGTCCTGGGAAGCTTTTTACTGCTCCCCTCTGAACATATGAAGTCCATGGTCCCCTCACATCTAACACTGGGAATCCAAATCGGTGACTCCTTGTCCACCTGAGGACCACCCAAGAGGATCCACACACCTGCTACAACAGCAGCACCGCACCTGGTCTGCAGGGGCAAAGCAAATCCCACCTTTATGAATAAAACTGGATTACCCCGACACTGGCAGCCTGCAGTGTGTATATCGTCAAGCCCCCACATCTGCGCCACCTGCAAGAGGAACACAAGCTCTTAGTCCGGGCTCTCAGGACAGCCTGTGGGTGATGCTGGCACCCTTCTCATCTCCCAGTGGAGAGGAGAGAAGGCCAGGGTCAGGGCTGGGGTATCAGGAGGGTCGGGGTTCAAACCCATCTGCCTCACAAAGCAGCCTTTACCATTCAAGTGACTTCTATCATCAGCCTTAAAATGTACCACAGTTAACAGCAATTCTGACTGCTGTTCCTTGGGACGTCATAAGCAACATTTTGTTAGAAAGATTTGCCAAATCTGCTTTCAAAATCCTATTATGAAATGACTAATGAAAATTTGAGCTATGAAATGAAGCACATAGTTAAATGAATCCCAAAGACTATCGTGAAGGAAGCTTTATGATGAAAAATATTACATGAAAAATATCCTCTAATGACATCAGCCAGAATTATCTTCAATCATTGCTGATCCCATATCTTCATGAATTACACAGCATCATCTCAGATATGAACTTAAAACCATTAGCTGAATGCACATTTCAGCGCAACCAAGTTCTGCTATAATAAGCAGGACAGGCGTGTCTGGAGAGGATTTTAATTGGGACTACAACGATGAGCACGATCGTGGTAAGAGGTTTCATGCTGGCTTTCTCCAAGGTGCGACACAGAGAAAACACCACTAACCTCAAAGACACCTGCTGCTTTGTAATGAATGAAGATGAGAGATGAGAGACGATGTGGATGGACTACCGTAAATTTGAAAAGGAGAAACAATCAAGGAAAGAATCCTATCAGTTTCCTTTACATTCTTAGAAAAAAACGATTTTTCTTTTGGTATGATTTAAAAAGAAATGACATTTCTGGACTTTTTTCTTTTTTTACTTTTCTTTCTGAGACAGGGTCTTGGCTCTGCCGCAAGACTGGAGGACAGTGGAGCAATCGCAGCTCACTGCAGCTTAAGTGATCTTCCCACCTCAGCCTCCAGAGTAGCAGGGACCACAGGCACGCACCACCACACTCAACTCACTTTTCTGTTATACAGATGGGTCTTGCTATGTTGTCCAGGCTGGTCTTGAACCCCTTGGCCTCAAGTGATCCTCCTGCCTTGACCTCCCAAAGATTTCACCTAAGCGACCATGTCTTATCGGAAAATAGACATCAGAGCAAACGCATTTCTGTAAGATTTTCTACCTCTTTTCACTGGGGAAACAGGTAACTTGCCTCCAAGGGTCAAGACAAAGCCGTTACTGCAGACAAGAGCGCCGTGCATCCCGGAACCGCTACACCACGAGGCGCGGGCTGCACCCTGGACGCAGGAGTAACACACGAGGCTAGCACAGGCCGATGCTGGCCTCTCCAGAAGCAGGCCTATCCTTCCTCCTCTCCTCATCCCTCCCCCCTTCCCCTTCAGGCCTCAGTGGCTGCTGACAGGGGAGAGGCCACAACTAGAGGAGGCTCTCAACTGCACCAGGGACAGGAGCCCCGGACGCTGGGGACTCAACTGCTGCCCTCCGCGCCCACCTCCTTCTGGTCCAGCCTTCTCAGGAGCCAGGCGTGGCCACTTGGACCCTCTTTCCCTTCTGTGACTCCTACAAAAACCAGTCCAGCGAGCCCAGGCTGCCTCACACTCCAGGGTCACCCGGCACAGGCCCCCTCCATCACCTTATCCAAGCTCCTGGGGCCAGAAGAGTCTTGCAATATTTCACTTTCCAGTTGAGCATCCCCAGCCTGAAATCCAAAGTGCTCCGAAGAGCATTTCCTTCCAGTGTCATGAGGAAGCTCAGAATGTTTCAGGTTTCAGAGCATTTTGGAGTAGGGACTTTCAAACCTTAATTTAAACCTCTTCAAGGAAGCCACACACTGAAGCCCCCGATGTCCCCCTACACAATCCCAGCACACCCTCTGAAGTCCTCAGCAACAGATTTTCTTTCTTCAAAAATAACCACAGTCACAAACTTACACGCAATCACAGAAGGGGGCTGTGGACACTCGCACAGATGATGAAATTTAACTGTCACATTTTTACCTGGGTAATTTAAAGTCATTCCTCAAAACACACCTGTTTTACTGAGTGCATTTTAAGGTGAACACACACAAATCATTTCAGGGAAACAAACATCACTTTGGGCTGTGTGTGGTTTCTTGACTCCAGTGAATAACTCAGCGTTCACCCTCACTTCTGGATAAGGGAGAAGATGCAAAGAAATCTGTTAAAACAAAGACATGAAAACACGTTAAGAAGGGTTTGAAAGGTTCCTCCTGTCCCCCTGGAGGGGAGAGGGAGCGCCTGGAAAGCTCACGGGGACAGGAGCACAGCCCTCCTCGGTGCCATGGACGCCGCCTCGCCAAGGGGAGAGGATGATGCTGGAAGACTCACGGAGGTGGATCACAGCCTCCTCAGTGCTTTCTACACTCAGCAGCTTCAGAAATCCCATAGAAGCAGAACACATGAGAACTGAGACTGGAACACCCCCAAAGAAAGGGGACGAGGGGTCAAAAAAAAGCATTCGATCATTACCAAGGAGCGTGGGCACGAAGCCGCTTCAAAGACCGTGTGAGAAGTCACTCATAGGCGTTTCAGAAAAATAAGGGTAGCGCGAGATTGCTCGATCAGCTCAAACACCTGCTGTCCCTCAGGCCATGAAGTCTCTAAGTTGAGCCTCTCAGTGAGCAGAAGTCACTTGCATCTCTGCCAGAGAAAGTACTACAAGCCGACACATAACCTCATGAAACCTGGGCTTCAGCCCGTCGACAACAGTGCGTCTGACATGGTGCATCCCTTTAGATGGTTCAAGACCCCAGGGGTTCATCAGATAACCTCGAAGAGCTGTGTCTGTCCGACCCCTTTTCCAAGTTCTGGATGATTTTTCCTGATGTACTATAGCAGCATGTTCCAGTAGAGATGTAATTAACTGGCTCTGGGTCCTCTTAATTTTGAAATTAGAAACACACTTGGCCAGGCATGGTGGCTCATGCCTGTGATCTCAGTACTTGGGAGGCTGAGGCAGCTGGACTGCTTAAGTCCAGGAGTTCGAGTCCAGCCTGGGCAACATTGCAAACTCCATCTCTACAAAAAATACAAAAAATCAGGCATGGGACACATGGAGCATGTGCCTGTGGGTCCTGGCTACTCAAGACTGAGGCAGGAGGATCGCTTGAGCCTGGGAGGTTGAGGGGGTAGTAAGTCGTGCTCACACCACTGCCTGGGCAACAAAAAGGTTTTTTTTTTTTTTTTTTGCCTGTCTCAAAAAAAACCAAAGAGAAAAAGAATTATATACCTGACTCGGCCAAAATAAAGAGGCTTTGTGGAACGACCTGAAACGCAGCTGCAAATTCTGGCAGGGCCTCCCCTGGCTTGATTTGTGGTGATGTAGGACCGCTCTGAAGGATAGGACCCCAGGCACCTTCCGAGACTAGACCTTACAGTACAACTTCCCCTTCGCTCGATGGACACTGCCTTGGAGCCTGGGACACCCCGGGGCAGTGCCACCATCCAGAGCTGCGCCATGGCACAAGGAGGCCCTACCATCATGAAGCCTGGGACGTCCGTCAGAGCAGTGCCACCCACCTGATGTCGCCATGCCAGGGAGCCTGCATCATAAAGCCTGGGACATCCTGGGGCAATGTCACCAACCCAAGGCCGCTGTGACACAAGGGGGCCCTGGTGCCACTGAGAGGCTGCACAGCAGGTCCAAGCCCAGGCCAGGAGTGAAGAGGGTCCACACATCCTTTCCATTCCTCCAGCTGAGTCCACAGATGTCTTGGAGCAGAAATGCATCACCCTCAATGTCCACGGGTAAGTTTTGGACACAGAATCTGGAAGCATAAAAGATGGTTCTGGGCTGGTTGGTTGCCGGCTCGGATCTGTCCTCTTTCCACACAAAACCTGGCTCACACCAAGCAGTGTCTAAGTCCTGGAAGACCTGCTAAACACAAGTGCAGTTACAAAGCGGAGAAACTGGAGGGGGCTGGGCTGAGCTCCAGTGGCACCAGCATTTCTCAGGAAGACCCCGGACATTACAGGGTCCAGGGCAAGGGCTTCCTGGGATCCAGGACATGGAACAAGAACCCATTTCCCGGTCCTGTTGAATATGAATCGGCTAAGGGCCGATTCCCTTGGAGGACTGAGCACCGCCCCACAACACCTTGGTATGAGGTTATCACATACGTTGGTATGGGTATGTTATTACCCATACCAAGGTAATAACAAGCCCGTTACCAGCAGGAAGCTGGTGATGAAGACATGAGGATGAGATGAGCACGAGGGTTCCTGACAGTACCCCCTGTTTCTGACGCATCAGCCCTGGCACTGAGCGAGGGGTGGCAGCACGGCTTGTGCCCCTGCAGATGCAGAGGGATGTGAGGTGGGTGCAGGCTGGGCTTGGAGGCTAACTCAACCACCTGCGCTTGCACTTCCATTCCTCATGCCAGAGAGGCGAGGCACAGGCATCATTAGGGCTCACCTTGCCCCCGGGCTGCACTTTTTTCTGCTTATGAGTCGTGCTCGCTTTACATGGACAGGCATAGCTATAATAACGATTCCCTGACTATTTCGCTGCCTGCATAAAGGGCTTTCAGAATTCACTTCCATCCTTAGGAAAGGGGACTAACACCAGGCTGTCTCCCTTAAGATGCCATGTCTCATAAGGGGAAAAAAAATTAAGAGAAATCAAATAAAGATCATAAAATACATTAGTTTCAACACTAAAATTTAATAGTATGCTTTAAATTTAAGACGAGTTAAGTCACATTTCCAAACCCCTGAAAGCACGGTTACTGGGAGGGAATGGTTTGCAACACACAAGGCAGCACTGTAGAAGGGCCCAGCTGGATGAAGGCTCAAACATCAGTGCAAGGAGAAAGTCTGAACAAACCTCTCCTGCCCTGCTGCTGTCCCTCCTTCCAAACACACTGGTTATCTGTCAGTTTAGAACAAGGCCTAGGGAGGTGGAGGAAGGCCTGGGAGGGTCACCTAGCATCCAAGCTCCTCACCCAAACAACCAGAACAGCTGAGCTGAGCAGTACACACAAACACGACTAATTCTCCCCAGAAAGAGACAGAAGGCAGCATACTGCCACGCCAGGCGCCCTGCAGACGAGAAGATTGAGGGAGCCAGAGGGACCTTTAATCTGGCTTGCATGGTGGAGGGAGGGAATAATGCCACTCACTGAGTGTTGCACAATTCTTTCTAGCACTGAGTGGCAGAAAACAAAAATTATAGATGCTTCCTCAGAGAAATGTTTCTGAAGAACTGAACATAAGTTATGTTCAGGAAATAGCATTATGAATGCCTCAGTGCTTCTGTTTTCAATAATCCCAGAGTAATTCTATAAACCCGGGAATCAGTCTCACCCAACTCCAGGATCACGGCCCAGGTGACGTGGGCACACACATCCTGAAGCTCCAACGTTCAACTAAAGTGGGGCGAGTGAAAATGATCTTGGGTATAATTGACACGGACACAGGAAGGTGGCCCCTAACGAATCGTCTACAGACTCTTGAGACAGGCTTGCCCTGACAAATCATCTGCAAACGCCATCTTCCATTAAAATAGTACCGAAAATGAGCATATTACCACTTTTTAAAAATTACTGTAAAGTGGACAGTGTTCAGTTCTGTGAATTTCGGCACAAATATTCCCATAATCATCATCACACAAGCGGAACAGTCCAACAGTCCCAAACCCACTCACGGGGCCTCATAAGCATACCCTCCCATTCCCAGCAACCACCCTCTCTGTGTTCTCCCATCCCCCGGGTCTGCCTTTTGCGAGTGCTGTGGCAAAACACTCGCAAAATCACGATTTCCTGGGCATTGTGCTTGGAGGTGCACCCAGGGTGTCCTGTGATCAACAGCCAGGCCTCAGGGCTGCTGGGTATTTATTATTCCACGTATGGCTGTAGCACATTGTAACCTGTTTTGGGCAACTATAGACAGCGCTATTAACATCTGGGCACAGTTTTTCTTAAACATCAGCTTCTGTTTCTCTAGGGTAAATACCCAGGATTAGGGTCACCGGGCCCCACGTTTGTGTGAGTTCAGTTTTGTAAGAAACCGCGAAGCTGTCTGCACCGTGCTGAACCCCAGCATCGCACAGGAGTCCCAACTGTCTGTCCTCACCAGCACCTGGGGCTGTCGGAAGACCTTAGTCAGGGGCTCCAGCAGGGGTGTGAACAAATTCACTGCGGCTTCGGTGCACATCTCGGTGCAACCAGTCACGCTGAAGGTCATTTCAGATGCTTTCGGGCCATCCTCCTCCGTCCTTCTCAGCCAAGCATCTGTTCAGGTTCTTGCTTTTAAGTCAGGTGGTTTCTTCTCTGTCATGAGCCGTGGGAGTCCTGTGCATTCTGGATACGAGTCCTTTGCCGGCTGCATGGTTCATAGCATCTTCTCCATCTTCTCCCATCTATCGAAATGTGTCTCTTCAATTCCCTAGGGTGTCTTTTATATTAGAAGTTTAATTTTGATGAGTCTTACCTACTTGTTTTCTTCCTTGACTATGGATCATGGTATTGCTAAGAGCTCTCACCCTAGGTCTCAACAATTTCCGTTTCTCTACAGTTTTTGTAGTTTGGTCTTTTACATTCAGGCTACGGTCCACCTTAATCTTCATACAGAATTTCTCCCTGTTTTCACTCTTTTGCATACAGCTGTCCCATAATTCCAGCACCATTTGTTGAAAAGACTCAAATTTCACTGAACTGCTTTTGCGTCTTTGGATCTGTTCTGGACTCCACTCTGTCAGCTGACCCGTGTGTCCATCCTGAGCATAATTTATGACTTTAGTGGCTGTCTCTGTGAAAAAAGGAATTCTGTCTGGAAGCAAAAACCACATTAGAAATGCTCTAAATAAGATTCTTCCTCTTGTCAGGAGAGCAAAGCCAACCCCCGTAAGCAGAGGTGAGGCCTCAACAGCTCCCAGGCACAACCTTAACACACAATGGGGAAGGGAATTCATTTCAAGGGCCTCAACGTGAGACCAGCATAGCCGTGAAAACTGCAATCATTTCACAACAGAATGAAATTCATGAAGAACTACTGAGAAGCGTGTGATAAGTTACATAAATCACTGTTCCTTAAATTCTGACGGTTGACTAGAACAGAAATAGCTTCACGGTACAGTTCAAACAGGAGAAAGGTAGGTAGGGGTGGTTTCCACACCACGCAGGGCCTGCAGGAAAGGGACACTCTTCCTGTAAATGGGAGATCCCGGGAGGGATGTGATAAACCATGGTGAGAGGCATGGAACGGTGCAAGCCGGACTCGCGGCCTTTGCCCCACCACGGAGCCTGTGTCCATGAAAGATGTGGCTCGAGTGTCAGGCCGGGGCAACTGAGGCAGTTATCAGGGGACAAGAAAACGAGCTCACGGTGGAGGCAAAGGTCTGAAATTGCGCAGCAACTTCGAGTCAAGTGGGACAAACTGACTCTAAATACAGGTTCCAAAAACCACTACAGAGAGCTGTTCCTCGGCTCCGGAAAGGCTAAGTGACTAATGCCCACATTGTGCATCTGCTCCCAGAGATGACCCCGGTGACCTAAGGCCCAGCTCCTCCGAACCTGCGCCGAACCTCAGTGAGGAACTTTGTTGATATCTTACGGCACATTGACATGTTCCCTTAAAATCTGGTATTTCATCAACAATGCAGGCAACAGCTTTGACTCATACACATTTCGATTAAACAAGATAATTTACACCCTGACCATGCCAGGTAAGAGGTTTACTACGATCTTTAAACAGAGCCAGAGGCTACAGTCTGCTCCTACACAACACCATGTCTCTACAAGTTCGATGGGTTTTTACTTTCCGTGTCTTCACTTGCCTAGTGCTAGAAAGCAGATTAAAACTAGAAGGAAGCCAGAAACACTATTGAATGAGACTCAAATATCTTGCAGTCATCATCGTGATGAGATGTTTATTAAACAGAAATGTTCTCCCCTGTAGAAAGCAGCACACATCAACACGCACCGATAACTGTCGCCAGCATTCCAGATCACCTTCCTTTCCATGGCCACAGTGCAGGGCAATGGACCAAGCACACCTGCAGACCCACAGAAAGTGGGGTGACACGGCCGATTCTTGTAGCGAGCAGGCCAGGGTGCACTCAAAGTGCATCTCTTTCCAGAGGGCCGCCATGGAAAGTTACACATTTATTCCACGAGTGAATGGCACTGCACCAAACATTTCTGTAAGATTCTCTAAGCAAGCTTTTCCTTCTGCCTAAAATGGCCTGACACAAACTGAAAAAGCTCTTGAAGCTGCCAAAGACTTCAGTATCCCCTTAACTATCGTCATGCACATCCGTGTGAAGAGACCACCAAACAG
>NW_022681199.1:0-23232 GCF_009764315.1 Trachypithecus francoisi | reverse complement strand
CAATAATGCTCAATAAATATTTGTTGATAAAAAAAATGAATAAATGATCAGTTGCTATACTAAGAAGATAATCAGGCCTGGCGCGGTGGCTCACGCCTATAATCCCAGCAGTTTGGGAGGTCAAGGCGGGTGGATCACCTGACGTCAGGAGTTCGAGACCAGCCTGGAAAACATGCTGAAACTCCATCTCTACTAAAAATAGAAAAACGAGCCAGGCATGATGGTGGGCACCTGTAATCCCAGCTACTTGGGAGGCTGAGGCAGGAGAATCGCTTGAACCCGGGAGGTGGAGGTTGCAGTGAGCCGAGATGGCACCACTGCACTCCACCTGGGTGACAGCATGAGACTGTGTCTCAAAAAAAAAAAAAAAAATCAGAAAAATAAATACAAGATACAATGGAATCCAAAGAAGTCCACTGTTGTCTGCCTGAGATGCTGAGCATGAAGCCTCCTCTGCTGATTCAAACAAGAAACTAGCAAGTGTGGAGTGATAGGAAGAACACACTCATACAATGGAGACTTGCTCCTTGACCAATTAGAAAAAATGTACTGGAATTCTGGCACTTTGGGAGGCCTAGGTGGGAGGATAATTAAGCCCAGGAGTTTGAGCCCAGCCTGGGCAACATGGCAAAACCCCATCTCTAAAAAAAAAAAAAATACAAAAATGAGCTGGGTGTGGTGGTGGGTGCCTGTAGTCTCAGCTACTCAGGAGGCTGAGGTGGGGGATCACCTGAGCCTGGGAGGCAGAGGTTGCAGTGAGCTGAGATTGGGCCACTGCACTCCAGCCTGAGCAACAGAGGGAAACTCTTGTCTCAAATAAATTAAAACAAAAATTAAAAAAAGGCTTAAAATGGGGCTAATTTTCTTCCTTTAGGAGTCAGTTTTATAAACATTTTTAACAGCAAACTCACGTACCACGCCATTCACCCATTTAAAGTGTACAGTTCAATTCTTTTCAGTATATAGAAAAAATCGTACAACCATCACCACAGTCCAATTTAGAGCATTTTTATCCTCCTCTAAAAGAAACCCTGCACTCATTAGCAGCCTCTCCTTCCTCCGACCCCTCTAGCCCTCAGCAACCACCAATCTTTTTCTGTCTTTATGGATTTGCCTATTCCGGACATTTCATATAAATGGAATCACACAATATGTGGTCTTTCGTGACTAGCTGCTTTCACTTGGCAGAATGTTTTCAAGGTTCTCCCATCCTGTAGCCTGGATCAGTACTGGAATCAGATATTTAATGCTGCATCCTGGGTTCGGGTAAAACGACCTAAAATACGAGTCCCCCGCTTCAGGAAGTGCCTCTGTAATGAATAAAGAACCTTTTGGGGAATCATAGCTCACTCTCTTCCTGGTTCTAAGCAGGCGGGTCAGGCTTCCCTGCGGTGGGGTTGGGGCAGGAGGTTATCTTTCAGCTGTCCTTGGGACTGGGCAGGAACTGGTTCAAATGTTACTGCTACTCTATCCTCCTCCCTAAATCAGGACTCTGGGCGCTCCTGGGAATTACTGTCTGTTCCTGCTCTCTGGGAGTGTGAATGAGTCACTGGGTGAGCATGTCAGCAGCACCTGTGTGTGCTGGTCTGGGCCGAGAATCCTGGGCCAAGGGGCAGTGAAGGGGAGAAAGAAGCAGACGGCCACGAGGCCAGCAAGGGGCTGTCTGACTCGTACCCCGCAGCCAGCGTTCCCTGCCTCTACCCTTACACTTGTTTTGGCTGCAGGAAGCTGTTTTAGGTGGAAATTGTTTGATGTGTGTAGGTGCTGTCTTCCCAAACACACCGCGCTCGACAATTGCCCCAGCTCTGCAGGATATACTTTTGTAGCTCTTGGTAGCTATCTGTTTTTTCAGCCCTAAATAGTAGTGGTGCCTGTTTTAATCCCCTCATGGATCGTGTAAAGTAGGTGATCTTTTCCCCATTCACAGATGGGAAACTGAGCCTCAGGATAGTCACATGACTTGTCCAAGTTCTCACGATTAGGAAACGTTGGAGCTGGTCTTTGAACTGGACTGCAAAACTTGTGCTCTTGACCAAATAGGAAGACAGAGGCTGTGGTGGGGAGCAGCTTGGTCATGGGTACCTGGAAGGCAGAGCCATCTCTTGCATACCATAAAGTGGGACATTTACCTTGGGTACTCCCTTGGAGTGGGTTGCTGGAACTTGTGCAGGGACTTAGGGAATCTTCTGGGGAAGAGACCAGTAATGTGTTGGGGATGGAGGTGAGTAACAGTCAGTGTTATGTTTTGGAGCCTTGCTCTATATCCGAGGACCTCCAAGTCTTTCTATCAGTCAAGGCCCTTGGGAAGTGAGTGAAAGAACTCAACTCAACCAACTTGAGCAAGGATAATTTATTGACTTATGTAAAGAAAATATCCAAGCTAAGACTGCCTTCAGGTATGGCTGGATCCAGGGGTTTAAAGGTTGAAGTCACTGCCTCACTTTCTTTTGGCACTGCTCTCTTTCTGTTGACTTCGTGCTTAGGCAGGCACCCTGTGGTGGCACTAATGGCTGCCAGCAGCTCTAGGCTTCCTCCTCCCCGTTCTGCATCATGAAGGTGAAGACAGCATCTCATTTCCAGTGGTCTCAGTCTCAGCTAAAGTTCTGGGGTTGCTGCTTATTGACCAGGCTCATCTCACATCCCTGGTTCATATTCCTGAATCAATGGGTGGGGGGAGGGTGGGGGAATGCACTGTTTTGATTGGCTGGTGCTGGGTCAGGTGCATATCCTTAGAAGTGGAGGCATGGCCAGTCCTACGTGAACCACGTGAACCAAGAAGGAAAACTCGGGACTTGTGTATCAGAAACAACGGGAATGGATGCTGGGAATGTGCAGGCCACAGACATCCTCCTCGTGGGTGGTAGAGAAGCCACCATTCATCTCTCTGGCTTTGCTGACAACTTGCCATGGGACCTTGAGCAAGCCACTTCCCTTCTCTGAGCCTCCGTTTCCCCATCTGGACAGTGATTATCTTTTTTTTTTTTTTTTTTTTTTTTGAGACGGAGTCTTGCTCTGTCGCCCAGGCTGGAGTGCAGTGGCCGGATCTCAGCTCACTGCAAGCTCCGCCTCCTGGGTTCCTGCCATTCTCCTGCCTCAGCCTCCCGAGTAGCTGGGACTACAGGCGCTGCCACCTCGCCCGGCTAATTGTTTGTATTTTTAGTAGAGACGGGGTTTCACCGTGTTAGCCAGGAGGGTCTCGATCTCCTGACCTCGTGATCCACCCGTCTCGGCCTCCCAAAGTGCTGGGATTACAGGCTTGAGCCACCGCGCCCGGCTGACAGTGATTATCTTTAAGGGCCCATACAACCCTGAACTTCTGAGGCCAACAGATTTTGTCTAGCCAACAGCCTGGCATCCTAGCTTGACAGGTCCAAGCTAAGGCTTAGAAATGCATGGCCTTCAGAAACCCTTGGGTCGAACCTGGGGCTGGGCGCCTGGCCTCTTGTTTTGCCCATCCTGGCAGGGTACAGCCTGTGATGTGGGAGGGAAGGGTTCTGAGGAGGTTTCTTTGCACATCCCCAGCATTCTCTGTCTATAATTGGCTCCAAATGAAATGATCTCATCCCTGAACACTGAGGAAGAAAGGGTGGGGGTGAAGCAGCTCGCTGGCAGCATCTGACATAGTTTATGACTAACCGCTTCCCTCCCGAGGCAGGGAGAGACTGTCCGCTCCGCTCTCTCGAAGACAATGTACAATTTTGAAAAAAAAAAAAAGTCTTGGTAAATAGATTGAGGAGGCTCCAGCCTCCTGGGCTCTCGGGAGGCCCAAGGCATTTCTCCTCTCTGCCCAAACCAGGTTATCTTTTGACCATTGCTCACAAGTCAACGTGACCCATGCTATTACCATTCCCCAAACTTTTCACGTCAAACCCTGGCCGGGAAGGTGGTGAGTGTAGCCAGTCCATCAAGCGATTTGTCCCATATGGATTCTCGATAGAGTCTTGTGGCCGGCTGAAGCTTGTTTAAATGCCCATACATTAATTTTGAAAGATGAGCTCCTAATCAACTTTTAAAAAGCTTGTCACAGCACCATCTGTTGGCGTTTGTCACTATTGCATTACATAAGAGGAAAGACATTTTTAAAGAATGCGGCTACATTTAGTAATTGGATCGCCGGAGAGAAGCCAAACCGGGGCGGATGGCACCGTGATTCAGAAATGCCACGGGCCCTTCTCCGGGGCGTGGTGGCCTCCCCAAATTCCACGCGGTCTTGGCAGAGACCTGAGTGCAGCCCAACTTGGGAGACAGGCTTGGGGTGGCTTCTCTTCCTCTTGCCTTGGTCTCCCTCTTATGTTTTCCATTTGTTCTCCCTCACCCCTTGCCACCCCAGAGTTAGCAGTGACCAAGTGGCTTCACTTCCCTGAGTACCAATTTCCTCATCTGGAAAATGGCATTCACAAGAGCACCATCTTATGGTGCTGGTGTGAGGTTTAAATGCATTGATGCCTACGGTGCCTGGCACGTGGTGAGTGCTTTATAAGTATTGCTATTTTATAAAGCTACGTCTGATGCATAGTAGGTGCCGACACATGTTCATTTTCTTTCTTTTTCTCTTCATTTATTTATTTATTATTTATTTATTTATTTATTTATTTGGAGACAGAGTCTTGCTCTGTTGCCTAGGCTGGAGCACAGTGGTGCGATCTCAGCTCACTGCAGCCTTCACCTCCCAGGTTCAAGCAATTCTCCCACTTCACCTCCCTGAGTAGCTGGAACTACAGGCGTGAGCCACCACGCCTGACTAATTTTTGGGTTTTTTGGTAGAGACGGGGTTTCACCATGTTGGCCAAGCTGGTCTGGAACTCCTGACCACAAGTGATCCATCAGCCTTGGCCTCCCAAAGTGCTGGGATCACAGGCGTGAGCCACTGCGCCTGGCCCCTTCCTTCCATTTAATTCAACAAGTTTTTAGGAAGTGCCCACATTTGAGGCAGAGCTGGTGTCATGCACATGCACAGCCATTTGCACAGGGCCCCACACTCACAAGCAGGCTGAGTTTGGTTTAGCATTCTGCTGCCGCTGGCTCGACATTCTTAATATTTGAACAAGGGGCCCTGCATTTTCATTTTGTCCTGGACCCCACAAATTATGTAGCCGGTTTCATCGGGAGATCTAGAACGACGTTGTCTTATTTGACCATCCAATATTTAAAATAACAATGGAGTCAACGTTTTAAAATCAGGAGCGTTCACACAACAGTCTGGCTTATTTTAGAAAATTAGAACATCTTGCCACTGTGAATCTGCATTCCACACACTGCCACATGGGCTGGAGCTGGAGTCCTCTACACAGGCCACATCCGCCACTGTCCCCACCACTCCTGGAGGCTTTGGACTGAGTCTCTTTGCTCGTTTGCAGAGCTTCCAGCGTGATGGCTGGGATCACGGGCTTTGAAGCCAGGTATGTATTCAGCTGTACTGTTAATCATCACAGTAACCTCTCTCTTAGGGTAGTAAGGATTAAACTAGTTAATATATGCAAATCATCTGGAATATGTTGTACTGTTATTGCTACTTTTCTGCTTTATCCTGGTGCAGAAGCTCAGACCCCAAGTCTGAGGGCTGCCCCTCCAGGAGCTGGAAACTGCAGCTGTGAAAACTGGCTATGAGGGTGTGTCTTCCTGCTGTCCCACGCAGCAGCCCTTGTCAGTGTCCACTTTCTCTCTCTCCACCTGCAGCACCAGAGTTCACACCTTGGGCCCGCCCTCCTAGCATTATTTGAGAGAAGAGCCTTCTGTCCTGTAAATAGGCTGAGTCATCCCTGCCTCCGGGCCTTTGCACACGCTGCACTTGCTTCCTAGAATACTTCTTTTCCCGTCGCTTTGCTTGGCCATCTTCTCATTTTGGTCTAGCTCAAATGGTACTTCCTCAGGGAGGCTTTTCCTGATCGCCTAAGAAAAGTTGCCCTGTCCTCTTTCCCCCATCATACACATTGGTCTGTATTATTTTCTTCCCAGAATTGGTTTGTTGTATATCTCCCAGAGGACCAGGTCTGCCTTGGTCACTGCTATATCCCTAGCACTTAGGGCGTTGCCTGGCACATGGTAGGTGTTCGATAATTATTTGTTGAATGAATGAATGAAGGAAGAAAAGAACTCATCAGCTCTTCATGACCACCCTATAAAGCAGGGACAAGAGACCTGAGTCCTGGAGAAGAGAAGGGACTCCTCAAGGCACAGCCCCGAAGGAGCAGAAAGGGCGATGGGGACCCAGGTTTTCTGCTTCTACACCCCCTGTCCCCCAATCCCCCAGGTGGGAAGCAGCAGGAGGCAGCAGGGACATTTGGATCTTTGACTCACCCAGCCACCCAGAACGGGTCAAGTGTGCAGCAAGGCCCAGGGCACAGTGTCTGAGGGTGGTGAGAGCAATTCACCCAGGCAGCCAGGAGGCAAGACTGTTTACAGGGACTGGCGGCTGTCGCCATGACAACCGGACAGCCTACAGCTTCCTGCGTCACCAGGGACGCAGGTTTGCTCTTGGCTGGGATGCAGTGGGGACAGTGGAGGGGGGCTGGGAAACGAGGGGACCCTAAACACTCAGTCTTGGGGGAGGGAGTTCGCATTTCTGTTTGTTTTTTTTCTGAGATGGAATCTCGCTCTGTCACCCAAGCTGGAGTGCAGTGGTGCGATCTCAGCTCACTGCAACCTTCGCCTCCCGGGTTCAAGTGATTCTCCTGCCTCAGCCTCCTGAGTAGCTGAGATTACAGGCGTGTGCTACTATGCCCAGCTAATTTTTGTAGTTGTAGTAGAGAAGGGGTTTCACCGTGTTGCCCACGCTGGTCTGAAACTCTTGATCTCAAGTGATCTAACTACCTCAGCCTCCCAAAGCGCTGGGATTCCAGATAGTAGCCACTGTGCCCGGCCGGGAGTTCTCATTTCTGAGAGTTGCTTGAAGGCTGGGAGGGACTGGTGATGCTACCTAAGTGTGTGTGTGTGTGTGTGTGTGGTGTGTGTGTGTGTGTGTTCAGTGTCTGGGCTGTGTGGAGCCAGGTTGCCTGAGTCTCAGCTTTGCCTCTTCTGTGCTGTGGCATTTTAGGCAAGTGAGTTAACCTCTCAGTGCCTTAGTTCCCTCTAATGTAAAATGAGGTGGACATTAGCACCTCATAGGACTGTTATGAGGATTAAATGAGATAATACTCTCACAGCACTTACAATGCACCTTGCATTGTTCCTTAATTCTTGACATCAATCTACATCTGACTCTACCTTGCCTTCTTGCTGGGGTAGTGGGAAATTTGGTCTCAATCATCCTCAGAGATCCCCACTTCCCTGGATTTTTTCATTCATTCAACAAATACTTATTGAGCACCTACCGCACGCCAGGTATTGTTCTTGAGGCTGAGACCACAGCAGTGAACAAAGCAAACAAAAATCCCTGGCAGAGTAGAGCTAACATTCTAGTGGGGATAGATAGACATTCAATATGACAAAAAGGAAAATAGATATTATATCAGATGATAATAAGATGAAAAAGAAAGCAGGGCTGGGGGATTCCAACTGTAGGGGAGCCGTTGCAATTTTAGAAAAATTGATGTGAGGGGATGTAAGTGTGTCAGGGAAGGCCTCACTGAGACAGTAACCTTCGAGTGCAACTTGAAGGAGGTAAAAGAGGGAGTCACATGGTTATTTGCAAGCGCATTCCAGGCAGAGGGAACAGCAAGCGCAAAGGCCCTGAGGCAGGAGCATGAACATGTATGTGACTGTATCGTGTCATCATATCTCTTGGCATGTCTGTGTGTGTGATGTTATGTGGCACACATTGGTGGCATATAGCTGGTTATGCCTGTCCACATGGGTGGCAATGCACATACATGTTTGTTTATGTACAGGGCTGCTGTGTTCAGTCACAGAGGCTGTGCCTGCACAATTCAGGGAGTGGCATTCACACAGATTGCGATGAAGTGGGACCTCCTGGAGTTGTGCAGCACAGTGGCCCTGAGCATATACATAAGTAAATCAATGTAAAATGTCTGTGAAAATGTTCATATGTGTATGTGTCTGGATATTTAAATATAATGATATGTAAATATGTATATATGAATGTCTTTATTTAAAATGCTGATATTTCATTCCTCATGGACTTTTGCATGAGTATTGATTTTTAAAAAATATTGCATTAAGATATGATTTCTCTTGATTACTCAGTTTTTGGGTGCATCTTACATTTGCATCAGAGGCAAGTGCCTCACTCTCTTTATGCTGGTCCTTGCCCTGCCTTGGAGCTGGGCAATGAATGTGCGGAAGGCAGGGATGAGGCAAGGGAAGCCTCTCCTTCTGGCTCCTTCCAGCATCTGGGCTCATCAGCACATGACTAGAATCCAAACCTAATCTGAACACATTTTGTTCCTTTAAAACAGGATTTATTGAGAGCTGACTGTGCGCCAGGGACTCTGCATACATTATTTTATTTTATCCTTACCACCATCTCTGGGGGTAGATATTTGCTCATTCAATTGAACAGACATTTGCTTAGGGCCTACTATGTGCCAAGAGTATACGCTGGCATTTGTGCTGGCCTGGCAGCCACTCCCGATTTTTTCTGGTAAGAGCACCCCAGTTTTCCTTAAGGGAACCTACCCGCTTCCCTTTACCGTCCAAGTGGTTTCACCTGGGCTTTCTGTACCCCTCCCTCAGACTCCAGGGGTGGGGGTGTGATCCAGGTGACCCAATCAGCATACTCCATCCCTCTTGCTCTAGGGATTAGTTATAGGACGAGTATCTAACCCAAGTTGGTCCAATCAGAGCGAATCCTGGGATTTTTGTGCCCTGTTGGGAAAAAGAGCTCTCTTTCCATCAGGATTTCTAGCTATAAGAATTCTGTAACCCTGGAATTCTCTGTGAGAGTCCACTACATGGAGAGAGAGAAAAAACTCATTCTTTATGATGTCTTTGGAGCCCCTGGATCCAGACACACCTGAAGTCAGTTACCGTAAGATTTTTCAATTCTGTGAGTTTATACTTGTTTTTCTTCTTCTTCTTCTTCTTCTTTTTTTTTTTTTTTGAGACGGAGTCTCACTCTGTCCACCAGGCTGGAGTGCAGTGGCGCGATCTCGGCTCACTGCAAGCTCTGCCTCCTGGGTTCACGCCATTCTCCTGCTTCAGCTTCCCTAGTAGCTGGGACTACAGGTGCCCGCCACCACGCCCGGCTAATTTTTTGCATTTTTAGTAGAGACGGGGTTTCACCATGGTCTCGATCTCCTGACCTTGTGATCCGCCCGCCTCGACCTCCAAAGTGCTGGGATTACAGGCATGAGCCACCGCGCCTGGCCTTGTTTTCCTTCTTAAAAGTCAGTTTGAGAGAGAAGCTGAAATCCTGTGCTTGGCATCTTTGTACATTTTTTCCTTTAATTCAGAGATGAATCCCATTGAGAAGGGGCTCTGATTGTAAAAGAACTCATCTTCAGAGAGGGAGGTGACTTATCCAAGTTCACACAGCGGGTTAGTAGTTGGAGCTTGAATTCAAGCCCAGGTCTCTACTCCTGAGCCTTTCTGCCATTCCACATGGTCTGAGCTCTGGACAAGAGGGTTTGTGTGAGTATTAGTGACATAGACCCGAGTCCTGTTATGGCCATTGTTTTGCTCTGTGACCTTGATCAAGTCATTTCTCCAATATGAGCCTCAGTTTCCCATCTGAAAAAAGGGTAGTACTTACCCCATCATGTTGTCATGAGATGATCCATGTAAGTAAAGTACTCAGAAAAAGGCTAGACATGCGGCAATGAACATAAACTATTGTTACCAGGGCTGTCTTTTTTTTTAGATTTTTTTTTTTTTCATTTCATAGGTTTTTGGGGAATAAGTGGTATTTGGTTACATGAGTAAGTTCTTTAGTGGTGATTTGTGAAATGTTGGACGGTATACACTTCACCAGAGCAGTATACACTGAATCCAATTTATAGTTTTCCATCCCTCACCCACTTCCCGCCTTGTGCCCCCAAGTTCCCAAAGTTCATTGTATCATTCTTATGCCTTTCCATCCTCACAGCTTAGCTCCCACTTATGAGTGAGGACATAATGTTGGTTTTCCATTCTTACCATGGCTCCCTCTTTGAGGGAAGAAAGGGGACCCAGGGGGCTCCCCTGCCACCCTGCTCTCATCCTCCCCGATGGCCACAGGCTCCCAGCAGCCCTTGATGGCACCTTCATCCATCTTCTGCCAGACACACAGAACTGGCTCGCTTACCCAGGAAGCAGGCACTTAAGGAGGCGCTTCCCCAGTTTCTCTTTTAATTTTCGTTACATAAATTTCACATTTCCTGGAATAGAGAGCTTGAACGTCTGGACTCATTTGGAAATCGAGTCAGCAAAGGGCCTCATTTATATTAATGGGGCCTAGAGCCTAACTTGAGACGTGGCAGAGACAAGGATGGATGGCAGCAGTTCATAGGCCTAGCCCCCTAGGCTGAGCTCAGATGCTGCCTCAAGAAGCAGATGCCTCCAGATTTAGGCTGGGACCGTTCCCATTGTGTAGGGGGCTCCTGGATGCAAGGGCGGTGTTGGCACCCCTCCCCCACTGAAACCTTCCCAATGGCTGCTCACTGCTCTCAGAGGGAACTCCAGTCTGCTTAATCTGCTTGATGAGGGGGCTGCGTGATGGACCCCTGCTAACCTCCCCGCTCCTGCCCACCACTCTCCTCCCTCATCCTTTTTCAGTCCGGCTGGCCTCCTGAGAGCATTCCTGGCTCAGGGCCTTTGCACTTGCCGTGCTCTCTGCCTGAAAGGGTGTTCTCCTATCTCTTCCCGTGGCTAGCTCCTTCCATGTCTTGTCTCACAGTCACCACCTTAGGGAGGCCTTCCTTGATTGCCCATCTGGAGAAACACTCTCTAGTGACTCTGTATCACACCCATTTCATTTTCTCCATCACACTGAGCAATAGCTTATATTTTCTTGTTTAGTTATTTGCCTATTGATTTATTGGCTGTCTTTTCCATGAGAGTATAAACACCATTAGAGCACAGACTACATGTCTCCTTCAGCTTTGGCCCCCTAGGATCTGGCTCAGAGAGACAGATTTCTTAAGCACCTTAATAAATACTTGTGGAATGAATGCCTGCACTCATTCAGCAAACCCTTTCTGAGTGCCTGTCTGGTGCCAGGCTCTATTCTGGGTGCTGGAAACACAGATAAGAAAAAGATAAGAGGCCAGGCATGGTGGCTCATGCCTGTAATCCCAGCAATTTGGGAGGCCAAGGCAGGTGGATCACTTGAGGTCGGGAGTTTGAGACCAGCCTGGCCAACATGGTGAAACTCTGTCTCTACTAAGGGTGCAAAAATTAGCCAGGTGTGGTGGCACGTGCCTGTAATCCCAGGAGGCTGAGGCACAAGAATTGCTTGAACCTGGGAGGTGGAGGTTACAGTGAGCTGAGCTCGTGCCACTGCACTCCAGCCTGGGTGACACAGTGAGACTCTGTCTCAATTTAAAAAAAAAAAAAAGAGAAGATTGTTGCCTGCATGGAACTCGTGGTCTGGCACAGAGAGGAAAGCACCATAGTAACAAACATTTATTGAGTGTGACAAGGATTTCACAAACAGACATCACATTTAATCCTAACTATAGCCCTCGGAACTATTATTGTACCAGTTCATGAGGCACGGAGAGGTGAAATAGCTTGCTTAGGGCCATACAGTCAGAAAACAGAGGAGCCAATATTGTGGCCAGGCCATCTGGCTCCCCACTCTGCTAGTTTAACCAGCTCACTGAAGCCACTGGGAGTTAAAGCCTTGTGCTGTGAAACCTGTGATGGGGGAGGCTCTGGAGGCTGTGGGAGCCCAGAGAAAGCACCTGACCTATTAGGTTCGTGCAAAAGTAATTGCGGTTCTTGCCATTGAAAGTGATGGCAAGAACTGCAATTGCTTTTCATAACCTAACAGCTTTTGATAGGAGAAAAGATGAGCAAAGCCTCCTGAAAGATGCAGTACCTAAGCTGTGTCTAGAGTTTATTTATTTTTAACTTTACATTATAGCTTAAGAACTTTTCATATCTCCATGCTGTCCACAGTTAAAATTGAAGTAATGCATAGTGTTCCAGGGAGAGGCGGCACCATCCATCATTGTTGGGGAGTTTCATGCTTGCAATTTTGAGGTTCTCTTTAATGCTTTGAGGACCAACTCCCTGGACTTACTGGAGTAATGTAGTGCTCAGGTTTCGGCTCCTCCCTTTACTTGGCTCTGAGGATTCTACATGCCTGGAACAAGGGGCATCTCCAAAGTCACTGACGTGGCTAGATAATGGATAACTAGAAATGCCTGCCCCCTCCACCATCCTTGCCTTGATGCCAGGTGAGACCTAGGCTCCTCTGCCCCAAGAAGGGCTCAGCTTACCTTATCTCCAACTCAGCAGGTCCTTGGAAATTAGGTTGTTTTAAGGAAATAAAGAAGTGTGATATTTCTTTTTTTTTTTTTTTGAGACAGAGTCTTGCTCTGTCGACCAGGCTGGAGTGCAGTGGCGTGATCTCAGCTCACTGCAAGCTCCGCCTCCCAGGTTTACACCATTCTCCTGCCTCAGCCTCCCGAGTAGCTGGGACTACAGGCACCCGCCACCTCGCCCGGCTAGTTTTTTGTATTTTTTAGTAGAGACGGGGTTTCACCGTGTTAACCAGGATGGTCTCGATCTCCTGACCTCGTGTTCCGCCCGCCTCGGCCTCCCAAAGTGCTGGGATTACAGGCTTGAGCCACCACGCCCAGCAGAAGTGTGATATTTCAACAAGACACTAGGAACAGCGGTTGCCTCTGCAGAGGGAAACTGGGTAGACAAAGGATGGGGTAAGAGGGAAATTTTCGGGCCAGGCGTCGTGGCTCACACCTGTAATCCCAGCACTTTGGGAGGCTGAGGCGAGTGGATCCCTTGAACTGAGTCCAGGAGTTTGAGACCAGCCTGGACAACATGGCCAAACCCTGTCTCTACAAAAAAACCCTTCAAAATTAGCTGGGTCTGGTGGTGCATGCCTGTAGTCCCAGCTACCTAGGAGGCTGAGGTTGGAGGATCACCTAAGCCTGAGAGTTTGAGGCTGCAGTGAGCTGTAGTGGCACCACTGCACTCCAGCCTGGGTGACAGAGACCCTGTTTCAAAGAAGAAAAAAAAAGGGAGATTTTCTTTGCAGATCCTTTTATACCTTTCCCATTGGGCACCATGTGAAATTATTACTGAGTAAAAAAATAAAACATTTTTTTAAAATGTAGAAGTTAATGTATTATTTCTGCATATCAGTCTGTGGACTAAGCTTTATACGATGCATTCATTCTGTTCATTTACCTCAAATGTGGGAAGTAGCTATTATTGCCTCTGCCTGACATCGAAAAAAACTGAGGACTGGAGATGGACTGTGCCTTACCCAAGGTCAAATGGTGAATTAGTGTCAGCACTGAGACTCCACTGGGTGCAGTGGCCCACGCCTATAATCTCAGTACTTTGAGAAGCTGAGGCAGGTAGATCGCTTGAGCCCGGGAGTTTGAGACCAGCCTTGGCAACATGGTGAGACCCCGTTTCTACTAAAATAAAAAAATATAACAGTTAGCCAGGTGTGGTGGCGTGCACCTGTAGTCCCAGCCACTTGGGAGGCGGAGGCAGGAGAATCGCTTGAACCTGGGAGATGGAGGTTGCAGTAAGCTGAGACTGCACCGCTGCACTCCAGCCTGGGCGACACAGCGATACTGTCTCAAACAAACAAACAAAAGAATTGAGACTCTACTCCAGGACTTCTGACCTGTCCAGGGGGTCTCCACTTCTCTAGGTACCTCTTCTTTTACCAGCGGAAGCCATGCGGAGGTGTGGATAGAGGGGCAGTGATACCTCTGTAGTTATCACCTACAGTAGGGTGGTCACACATCACACCGGTATTATGCAATCTGGGCTCAAATCCTGGGGCTGTCCCTGGCCTGCTGCATGGCCTTTGGTAAATTACGAAACCTCTTGGGCCTTGGCTCTGTGGTAGCTGGGCTCCAAGATGGCTCCAGTGACTCTCACCTTCCGGCACTCACTCCTTTGTGTGACCCTCTTTGGCAGTGAATAGGGCTGACCTGTGGGACCAACAAGGTATTTTGGAAGTGACAGTGTGTGTGACTTCCACAGCTAGATAATAAAGGATATTCTCACAATGGAATATTATTCAGCTTTAAAAACGAAGGACATTCTGGAGTATGCTACAACACAGATGAACTTGGAGGACATTATGCTCTGTGAAATAAGCCAGACACAAAAGGTTATATATTATATGATTCCATTTATATGAGATACCCAGAATAATCAAGTTCATAGATACAGAAAATGGAGAGGTGGTTGCCAGGGGCTGGAGGGGAAGAGTAGAGAGTTACTGTTTAGTGGGTATGAAGTTTCAGTTTGGGAAGATAAAAAAGTTCTGGAAGTAGATGGTGCTGCTGGTTGCACAAAAAAGTCAACATACTCAATATCACAGAAGTGTACAGTTAAAAATGGTTAAAATGGTAAATTTTATGTTATGTGTGTTTTACTGCAATAAAAATATTTTGGGGGAAAAAGACATTATGGCTTCTCTCTTTCTCTTGGATCACTCATTCTGGGAGAAGCCAGCACCTATGTTGTAAGGACACTCAAGAAGCTCTGTGGAGAGATTCATGTGCTGAAGAATTGAGGCCTCCTGCCAGTAGCTCCACATCAAAATGCCAACATGTGAGGGAGCCCTCTTAAAGGCAGACCCTGCAGTCCAGTAAGCCCCCGGAGAATGTCAGCTCTGGCTGACTTTTTTTTTTTTTTTTTAAGAGATGGAATCTTGCTCTGTTGCCCAAGCTGGAGTGCAATGGCACAATCGTAGCTCACTTCAGCCTTGAACTCTTGGGCTCAAGCCATCCTCCCACCTCAGCTTTCCACGTAGCTGGGACTCCAGGCGTGTACCAGCATGCCCGGCTATTTTTATTTTTATTTTTGTAGAGATGGAGTCTCACTGTGCTGCCCAGGTTGGTCTCAAACTCCTGGCCTCAAGTGATCCTCCTGCCTCAGCGTCCCAAAGTGCTGGGATTACAGGCATGAGCCACTGCGCCTGGCCCTGGCCGACGTCTGTCTTGACTGCAGCTTCTCAAGAGAGTCTGTACAGGAACCATCCAGCTAAGCCATTCTCAAATACCTGAGCCACAGAAACTGTGTGAAATGTCAGTGACGATTGTTGTTTTAAGCTGCTAAGTGTTGGGATAATTTGTTACACAGCAATAGGTAATGAATACAGTTCTTCATCTGTAAACTAAGGATTGTGGTAATTTCACAGCGTCATTGATGATGATAATTTCGTGATGACTTCTCTGATGATGACTTCATAGGTTATATTTCATAGGGTTGTTGCTAAGAAATTAGCAAATGCTAATTAGTGCTTGGAGCAGTGTCTGGCACCCAGTAGATGCTGAGTAAATGTTAACTGGTTTGATTTTATGTTCTTTGTGATTTCTGGCACTGTGAGATGCTGAGCCTGAACATAGATCCGCCCCCCCACCTTTTTTTTTTTTTTTTTTTGAGATGGAATCTTGCTCTTGTCACCCAGGCTGGAGTGCAATGGCATGATCTTGGTTCACTGCAACCTCCGCCTCCCGGGTTCAAGCGATTCTCCTGCCTCAGCCTCCCAAGTAGCTGGGATTACAGGCGTCTGCCACCACGCCTGGCTAATTTTTGTATTATTAGTAGAGACAGAGTTTCACCATGTTGGCCAGGCTGGTCTCGAACTCCTGACCTCAGGTGGTTCACCTGCCTCGGCCTCCCAAGGTGCTGGGATTACAGGTGTGAGCCACCGCGCCTGGCATAGATCCCCATTAAGGAACATAGCTAGGCCCCAGGCTGCAGTGGGATAATAGAGATGGTTAGGATGAGAGCTACCGTTACTGAACACTCCCTCAATACCTGTTCATAAGCACTTCATATCCTTCCATTGAAGCCTCAGCAGCAGCCCCTTGAAGTAGGCGCTATTATTTCCCCCATTTGACAGACTAGAAAATCAAGGTCCAGAGAGAGAAAATGACTGGTCCTAAATCACACACCAAATAAGTGGGGTAGCCAGGGTCTGAACTCAGATGTTTCAGACCCCAAAGTTTCTATTCTGAACCACTAGGCTGAGCTGCAGCTTGACTCCCCATCCCACAGCCCCAACCCTGACACAAAGCTTATCTTTTCCCTTTACCAGTTTCTTGCTTATTAGTACAGAGTTAATTGCCCACACATCTGAATGGAATCATTAGTTCCTTCACCTCCTATCTGCAGAGTGTCAAACTCCTTTGCGTTCAGGAGACTGGAGAGTACATTCTGTTAGAAGTTTCTTCTTGTGATCCACGTTCCCTCTCCCAGGCTATCCCCTTCGATAGCTAGGATTAGGAATAAGAATGCACACATGTACAGAAAAGCACAGAAACATCTGCCCTGCCTTAGTTCCCTACAGTGTCTCATCAGAGGTGGTTTCATTAGCCCCAGGCCTTTGCAGTCTGGTACCTTCAGACATGCCAACAGCTGGCTCTCCTAATATTTACTGTGGGGCCATGTGGTCATCAGGAGGGACAGGTCCTCAAACAGGCGATGAGCTCAAGACATGGGTATTGCCACACCTGCTCCTCTCCCCAAGGAGGGGGGAAACTGTGCAGCCACTGACAACATGCCCTTTTATAAGCTTGAATCTGATGTGCATACTTGTGCGTGGGCAGGAGAGCAGACAGGGACCAAGCCAAGGCTGACAGGGATCAGAGGGAAGGACAGGGATGTTTGCGGGTGCCTGCAATGTGGCAGTGGCTGAGCTGGGCCTGCGTGCCTGCACACCATTGTGTTTCAGATGTTTTTGACTAAGTTTCAGGATGAAGTATATTTTGTAGCATGACCTGTAACACACACACACGCACAATTGACATGAAAGTTTCATGAATCTGTACTTACCTTTTATGAGCAATGCATGCTGACTTCAATTTGATTCTAGTTTATTCTACTCCAGTCTATTTTATTCTTTCGTTACAAAATTGCTAGTCATGACCCATGAAACATATGTCAAAACCCCCAAATGCAGGAGTTCATAATCTGGGTCTACAAACTTGTGTAGAACAAAACTGTGTAATTTTATTTTTACTGACCTCTAGGTGAAATATAGCACTTCCTTTAGGTATGAATATAGGCAACAAATCATAGTAATATGTTCCAGTGACATTGTCATACACACAAAAGTCACAGGCTGGGAGTGGTGGCATGCACCCGCAGTCCCAGTTACTCAGGAGGCTGAGGTGGGAGGATTGCTTGAGCCCAGGAATTTAAGGCTGCAGTGAACTATGATCATGCCATTGTGCATCAGCTGGAGCGACAGAGTAAGATCTTGTCTCTAGAAGAAAAATCACAGATTGTTTTGTATCTCATTATGGTTGTTGCAGATATCTCAAAACAACATTTATGATCTTCACTACCTCAAAATTGTGGTCGGTACTATACTTAGTGCTAGATCTTTTTATTTATTTGAGACAGAGTCTCGCTGTGTTATCCAGGCTAGAGTTCAGTGGCTCAGTCAGAGCTCACTGAAGGCTTGAATTCCTGGCCTCAAGTGATCCTCCTGCCTCAGCCTCCCAAAGTGCTAGGATTACAGGTGTGAGCACCAGGCCTGGCCCTATCTTGTTATTTAATTTGTTAATAAAGAAGCACTTGTATTACTACATCACACATCTAAAATAGTTTGATAATTGCATTTCAGTAGGTTTCCTCTGTAAACCTATGTATTTGGCCAGGTGCAGTGGCTCACGCCCATAATCCCAGCACTTGGGAGGCCAAGGCAGGAAAATCACTTGAGGCCAGGAGTCCGGAGAGCAGCTTGGGCAACATAGTGAGACCCTGTTTCTACAAAAAATAATAAGAGACCCCGTCTCTTAAAAAATAACTGAGTGTGGTGGCAAGCCCCTGTAGTCCCTGCTACCTGGGAGGCTGAGGTGGGAGGATTGCTTGAGCCGGAAAGATCGAAACTGCAGTGAGCCATGATCATGCCACTGCACTCCTGCTTGGGTGACAGAGTGAGACCCTGTCTCTTTAAAAAAAAAAAAAAAAAAAAAGGAGAGAGAGAGGGAAAAATCTCTTATGTATTGGCATATAAGTATTATTCTGAGTCTGAGAAGGGAGTCTGTGGGTTTCATTGGACTTGTGAGAGGGTCCATGGCACACAGAGTTTGAGAGCTGCTGCCCCAGTGGGTCCTGATACACAGTTCATGAAATGCTACCCCATGCTGAAAGCTCCTGGGGGCAGAGCTCTGGAGTCTTGAACCTCGAGCTCAGCATGGAAATCACATCGGTGGCCAATGTTTCCATAGCACATATGGTGCCAGCCTCTGTACGAGGCCCTTTGCATGGATTATTTCTTTTAATCTTTACACCAACTCTTGTGTGAGGGGTACTATTCTTAGGCCCATGCCTCTGTCTCTTTACCCAACTTCATTTTTCTTCTTAACACCAGAAGTGTCATATATTTTTATCTGTTTATTGGCAGCCTCCCCCACTGGGATGTGTGTCTCTTGAAGGCAGGGATTTGCTTTGCCGAGTGCTTCATCTTCAAAATATCAAAATATGCAAGACCTAAGGGGGTACCAACAACTCAGGAATCATGCTATGTCACATAACATGTTCACACACACACAAAACCTCAGAAGTCAAAATAAGGAACATTTTACTGCCTTTTTTTGCAGGGGAGGGGGACAGGGTCTCAATCTGTCACCCATGCTGGAGTGCAGTGGTGTGATCATGGCTCACTGCAGCCTTGAACTCCTAGGCTCAAAAGATCCTCCTGCCTCAGCCTCCCAAGTAGCTGAGACTACAGGCACACACCACCACACCCGGCTAATTTTTTTTTTTTTTTTTTGAGACAAGAATCTCACTCTTTCACCACGCTGGAGTGCAGTGGTGCGATCTCAGCTCACTGCAACCTCTGCCTCCTGGGTTCAAGTGATTCTCCTGCCTCAACCTCCTGAGTAGCTGGGGCTACAGGCGCACGCCACCACGTCCAGCTAATTTTTGTATTTTTAGTAGACATGGGATTTCACCACGTTGGCCAGGATGGCCGTGATCTCTCAGGACGACTCGTGATCTCCCCGCCTCGGCCTCCCAAAGTGCTGGAATTACAGGCGTGAGACACCGTGCCCAGCCTAATTTTTGTGTTTCTTATAGAGATGGGGTTTCACAACGTTGCCCAGGCTGGTCTTGAACTCCTGGGCTCAAGAGATCCTCCTGCCTTGGCCTCCAAAGTATTGGGATTATAGGCATGAGCCACTGCACCCTGTCTGTAATATTTAAAAAAATAAAAATTAATGCCCAAATCCATAAACAAAATGTCAAAATTTCGAGTAAAGATAGGATCCAACCTCCCACATGTGTACATTACTGCCTGGATCTCCTTGTCTTGTTACCAGTCCTGAAGGGCTTAAAACCTAACGGTTGCTAAAGTGACTTAACCTCATTCTGCAGATGGGGACATTGAAGCAAGGATGCTAGAGACCTCCTCGGTGCCAATTGCCAGTAAGTGGAGCAGTCAGGATTTTGAACTCAGGCAATTGAGTTCCAGACCCATCTTTCTTAAACCCTGCACAGCCAATCTCATGAATTATCATGCTTGATCTTTTTGGTAGAGGCAGTGATCTGGTAAAATCGGATAGGTTTGAGTTAAAACCCCAGTTTTGGCTGGGTGCAGTGGCTCACGCCTGTAACCCCGGCACTTTGGGAGGCCAAGGTGGTGGATTACTTGAGGTCAGGAGTTTGAGATCAGCCTGGCCAACATGGCGAAATTCCATCTCTACTAAAAATACAAAAATTAGCTGGGCGTGATGGCACACGCCTGTAATCCCAGTTACTCAGGAGGCTGAGGCGGGAGAATTTCTTGAATCCAGGAGGCAGAGATTGCAGTGAGCTGAGATCACACCACTGTACTCCAGCCTGGGCGACAGAGCAGGACTCTCTCTCAAAAAGAAAAAAAAAAATCAGTTTCGCCCCTTCTTAGCTGGGTGATCTTGGGCCAGTCATCTCAGTGCTCTGTGCACAGATTACAGAGGGGAGAGGGGACTGGAAGGGGATCAGAATGTGGCTACTTCATTAGGTGGGCCCACAGTGGGTGTGTCTGAGAAAGAGTGGGGAGACCGGGATGTTAGAGCAGGCACCCTTGGATGAGAGCCATGGGAGATGAAATAGAGAGGCATGCAGGAGCCAGTGGATGCAGGGATTTGCAGGCCAAGCCAGTGACTTTGGACTTTATTTAACATGTGACAGAAAGCCTTTATTTAACATGTGACGGAAAGCTTTTAACATGTGATGGAAAGCCTTTGGAAGGTTTTGATGGCAAAGTGACATGATCAGACTGACAGAGCTTGACAGGACCCCTCTGACCATTATGTTGAGAAGAACCTGAAAGATCAAGGGCAGAAATAGGGAAGCTGGTCTGGACACAGTACAATATGAAGGCAATAAACAATGGTGGCCTGGCCCTAAGCTGCAGCACTGGAGGAGCAAGAAATGCAGATCCCAGATCTATTTTGAAGGCAGAGCCCAGAGGAATGGCTGACAGGCCATTCATTTCAGCACTGTTTGTTATAGCAAAAGATGAAAGCAACTGAACATTCAGGAGTAGAAGACTGGCAATTACCACGTATAATAGAACACAACATAGGCTTATGAAAGAATGAGGAGGCTCTTTGTGTATTAATACAGAATAGATTTCCAAGATACATTAAATGAAAAAAGCAAGATACAGAGCAGGGTATATGGTACTTTTACTATTTGTATGGGGTAAAATAAAGCAAAACAAAACAACACACACGCTACACATTGGGTATATGTATGTGTGTGTGTGTTTGCAGAAATGATCTCTGGAAGGATACGTGAGAAACTGGTGGCAGTAATTGCCTCTAGGGACAGCAGGACGGGGGTGCAGGGGTGTAAGGGAAATTTCACTTTTCATTGCACCTTTTGGATTTGAGATTTTTGTACCTCTTCTCAACTGGAGGTGATGTCTCCCAGGGGACATCTAGCAATTTCTGGACACATTTTTGGTTGTTGCAATTGGGGGGAGGTATTACTGGCATCTGGTGGGTAGAGGTCAGAGATGTTGCTAAACACCCTACAGTGCCCAAGGCAGACCCCACAACAGAGCATGAGTTGGCCCTAAATGTCAGTAGTGCTGAGTTTGAGAAGGTTTGATCTATTAAAAAAACATAATAAGGCCGGGTGTGGTGGCTTACACCTGTAATCCCAGCACTTTGGGAGAGCAAGGCGGGCGGATCACCTGAGGCCGGGAGTTTGAGACTAGCCTGGCCAACATGGTGAAACCCCCTCTCTACCAAAAATACAAAAATTAGCCAGGTGTGGTGGCGGGGGCCTGTAATCCCAGCTACTCAGGAGGTTGAGGCAGGAGAATTGCTTGAACCTGGGAGGCGGAGACTGCAGTGAGCCGAGACTGTGCCACTGCATTCCAACCCGGGCGACAGAGTGAAACTCAGTCTCAAGAAAAAAGGGAAAGAAAGGAAGGAAGGAAGGAAGGAAGAAAGAAAGAGAGAGAGAGAGAAAGAAAAAGAAAAAGAAAGAAAGAGAAAGAAAGAGAAAGAGAGAGAAAGACATAATAGAAGTTTTGTTTTTTTCAGGTTGGTCTTTATTCTGAGATTGTGTATTTGATGGGTTTGATATATCCTTTGTTTTACTAAGATAATATATAGTACATGATAGTCACTTTTTCCACATCTTTACTTGGCAAAATAAAATGTCAGCAAAGCTTATACACTTCCCTAAGCTGAATAAAAAATTATCTGGGCATGGTGGTAGGCACTTCTAGTCCCAGCTACTTGGAAGGCTGAGGCAAAAGGGTGGCTTGACTCCAGGATTTCAAGGCTGCAGTGAGCTAAGACTGCACCATTGTGCCCCACCCTAGGTGTCAGAGTGAGACCACATCTCTAGACAAATAAGAATAAAAATTTTTTTTACTGGGTTATGACATCCTAAAGTCTGGAAACTACCCTTTTCACTCAATGCGCTTTTGAAAGGTAATGATTTTAAAATATGTCCACAAAATATTTGATCCTTTTTCCCCAAGAGGTAGAATTACCTCTCTCTAAGTGTGAACTGGATTTGGTGACTCACTGCTAACAAATAGAATTTGGTGTGAGTGATGGTTTCTGATTTCTGAGACTAGGCCACAAGACGCATTGCGCCTTTCTCCTTACCCCTCTCTCTTGGACCACTGCCCCTGGGGGATGCCAGCTTCCATGCTGTGAGGACATTCAAGACCCCTATGGAGAAGTCCACATGGTGAGCAACAGAGGCCTTCCGCCAACAGCCAGTGAGGAACTGAGGCCTCCTCAGTCACCTTAGAGACAGGTCTTTCATCCCAGTCAAGCAGAGGACTGCAGCTGGTGTCTTGATTGCAACCTAGTGAGAGATCCCTAGCCAGAAGCACTCAGCTAAAGATGCTCCTGAATTCCTGACCCACAAAAACGACGAGATCATAAATGCTTCAACTTGCTAGAGTTTGTGGGGTAATTTGTTACACAGCAGTAGATAAATACAGAAGGCTGGTCACGTGGCTCATGCCTGTAATCCCTGTACTTTGAGAGGCTGAGGCAGGTGTATCACTTGAGGCCAGGAGTTCAAGACTAGCCTGGCCAACATGGCAAAACCCTGTCTCTATTAAAAAATACAAAAAATTAGCCAAGTGTGGTGGCACGTGCCTATAATCCCAGCTACTCTGGAGGCTGAGGCACAAGAATTGCTTGAACCCCAGAGGTGGAGGCTGCAGTGAGCAGAGATTGTGCCACTGCACTCCAGCCTGGGCAACAGAGTGAGACTATGTTTCAAAAACAACAACAACCCCCCCCCCGCCAAAACACAAATACAGAAATCTTTGAGCCCTATCAGTAAGGCAGAGATCACAGAAAGGTAGCCTATGGGCTCTGGTCTGCCTACAGATATATTTCATTTGGCCAGTACAGGACTACAAAAAATGGAATTAGTCACTAATATTTATTTATTTTCATTTTTTATTTATTTTATTTTTTAGTAGAAACAGGATTTCACAATGTTGGCCAGGCTGGTCTCAAACTCCGCCTTGGCCTCCCAAAGTGCTGGGATTTCAGGTGTGAGCCACATGCCCAGCCATAGTTGCTAACATTTAAAAGTTGGGTATTTCCTGTAAAAATCCAGATTTCTGACTTCTCTTAGAAAGATCTAGCATTGCTGGGCCCACATCTCTATGGGGTAACAACCAGCTGGAGATGAATGGTGTTCACCCCTTTAGAT